>NC_089587.1:91554048-91854048 GCF_019320115.1 Miscanthus floridulus | reverse complement strand
TCAAAAGTATGTCGATGCAATTTAAGATTATAGTAGATTCAATTTCCGCAGGAATGCTCTGAAGCCCGTTTTAGTTCTGTTTCGAAATTGATTGTGTGAAAAAACTAGAAAAGTTACGCAGGCATTTCAGGGTAGATCTCGGAAAGCATTTCAGAAGGGAAGCCAGTTTTAGTTCTATTTCGAAATTGATTGTGTGAAAAAAGCTAGAAAAGTTGTGCAGGCATTTCATTGTATATTGTAAATCTCGGAAAACCAAAAAAAAAAGATTACAAATGCCCCCACGCAGGATCGAACTACGGACCTTCAGTTTACAAGACTGACGCTCTACCACTGAGCTATAGGGGCTTTTGTTTAAGGATAGCAATAAACTGTTAATCATTTTTTATTAACTGTTTACAGGGGTCGATTACAAAAGCACCAGAACAGAGTAATAATAATAGTATCATTATAGACGTCGACGACAATCGCTGCTGCTACTACAAAGCAAACGGCTTAGCAGCCGAGACGCGGTGGGCTGGGGTGAGCGACGTGTCCCACGCGCTCCGTCGTCCCGGCGACGACCGGCGGCGCCAGCATGCCGTGCCAGTGCCACCCCTGGTCGTTCCTCCTCGGCGGCGGGACGTCCATGCCGGGCTGCCCGAAGATGGCCAGCCCGGCGCCGCCCCACGGCAGCTCCACCACGTCCTCGTCCACGTCGGTGGTGGCCTCCGGACTGTGGTGGTGATGGTCGTGGTGGTGGTGGTGGTGGTGCGCGTCGGGTCCGTCGCCGCAGAGGCACCGCGCCACGGCGCTGGCGAGCAGCCGCGCCGCGACGACGGCGGTGAACATGACCAGCACGGCCAGGAAGTAGTCCAGCGCCGACGGGTGGGCGTCCTGGCAGCTGCTGGAGCTGAAGCTCAGGCACACCATCGTGGTTCAAGCTGTCGGCACTCGGCACACGGAGCAGAGGGCTTAGTTGGCTCACCTGAATGTGCTGAGGTGCACAGCACAGCAGAGCTGAGAGCTCGTAGTTTTGTTTATATATATTTTTGCAGCGCCATCGCTGCTGCCTTTGATGTACGTTTGGGGATGTGGCGAATACAGCAGTGCATGGATTCGTTCCTTGGCGCGGAGCCTTCTGGTACTGGAGAGGATAGAGACTGGTGCTAGCTGCACGGGTACCTTCCTTGGAGCTCTGAGAATGTCGTTGCATCTTCAGACAACGACTGATGACCGCTGGCTTTTTTCTGAATGGCTTTGGGAATGGGATCAGCTTAAGCTTGAGCTACAAGTGACCGGCTGGTGATGAACTGGGGATTCTCTTCAGCTGTACTGAACGTGCAGCATTGCAGCAACAACATTCAGCACCTGAGATGCAGAGCCGACAGTATGTTTGTGTTGGCTGCTTGGAAAGCTCCTCTTGGAAGAAATGTTAATTCAAATTTGATCATAGTGTTCAAACAAAACCAGGGGGTTAAGACAAGGCTGGGCCGCCAATGAAATATCCACTCTCTAAACAGTAATTTTAGTATTGTTCATGAGTGTTTAATGATCTAATACTTAGACTGGTCTGCCTCTCTATTTATCTGATCATGCTCCGCCACCGTAAACAACCTCCGAGGAGAAGTCCTCTAGATTGCATATATCTGCCTGAATTCATAGTCAAAACTTTGATAATTCTACTACTGAATAAGATCATGGAAAGGTGGGCACCTAAGACTGTCCTAAAACAGGGTTTAATAACATCGCCAATGAAGTATCAATCTTTTTTGTTCTTCAGCCTTTTGCAACACCAATTATACTGCATGAAACATGATTCAACAGTGCTGATGTATGTGATGCTGCTGTCACCGTGTTAGATAAGCACAAAAGATAAGTGAATTAAGTTGTTCCTTATAATATGAACAAAGTCTGCATCCATATCTAAGTTTATGGAAACAAACCAGAATCTTTATACAATATCAAAGAGGCAAACTATAAAAAGGCAAATTTGGCCGTGGGACACTCGAAAAACATGTAATGGGCCAGGACACACCGCACCGATATTGGCTAAGTACCATTATGAAATCTGGTTTATTTGCAATAACACACCGCTCCTATTAAAATATAATTTTCGCTGGTTTTGAGAGAGAGAAGGTAGGAAAAATGACGATTTGCCCATGACTCATCATCTAACAGGTTTTCTTCCAACTCTCTCTCCTTCAAGTCCGGCGGCTATGGTTTAAAAAAAGAAAAGTCGCGGCAGTCATCTTCCACCTTCGGCTGGAAGACCTTCTCTCCTTCGCCGGTTTCACAAGTATGGTAGATACTGAAAGGTCCTTGTTGGTTTTGGTAATTGAGTGACAACCTATGTGGACTAATTGTGTTTATGTGACATACACAGGTGATTAGTCCACAGGTACATGTGTATGAGCAACATATGCCATGGAGGTGAAAATGGCTTGGAGATGTTGCAAAGCTCACACATGTGATGATGAAGGAGCTTATTGCACATGAGACATGACATTGAGTCATGTGATCAAGGTGGAGAAGATCAAGACAAGACTTGGCTTGATGGACCGATTGCAAGCGTGAAGGGCAAGTCAAAGGCTTTGGAGTGATGGACCGCGTGGCGGTGAAGCTTGAGCAAGACTTGGCGCCGATGGACGATAGCAACAGTGAAGAGCAAGTAGAGTCAAGATCGATGAACCAATATGATCATGTGATGATATGAAGTGGATCATATCATTGTTGATCGTGTTGGTGCATGTGTTGCATCGACATTGAAGGAGATGGAATGGAATGTGCAAGGCAAAGGTATAACCTAGGGCATTTTATTTCACCGGTCATAGGTGTGTAGAGAAGTTTATGACCGGGTTTAGGATAGATGGCCGTACTATCAAGAGGGGCAAACTTGTTTGCATATCGGTCATCTAGTGCCACTCGAGTGATCTAACTTTGCATTGTCGCTAGGATCGAGTGGCGTGGCAAGTTGAGTGGCTAACATCCTTTGGGAAATGATTGTGAAATGCTAACACACATACACATGGTGATGTACACTTGGTGGTGTTGGCACATTTACAAAGGAGGTGGTGTTTGCAGGGTTGATGTCGCAGAACCAACCAATTTATAAGAATACAAGTATAATGGCAATCCGCAAGCGGTTGCACTGTCATACTTGAACCCATATAAACCCGGTAGTCCGTCGAGTACCACGACGGGTCTCGATAAATGATTTACAACAACCAAGATCGTACAGGATTCAACATACATGCCACATATTACATAAAGTTCACAGATACTTTTCATCATCAGAGTGCGAATAGAAAGTTATTACAAACCGAGTTTGTTAATTAAAGCGGAAGCAAATAAGTTCGAAGATAAGTTTCCAACGTAGTTTGATACAGTGCCATGCCAGATCACGATCCACAAAAGCAAAGATAGGAATTACTAAGGAAGCCTGCCCAAGGCTTACTCCTCATCCACAGCGGGATAGAAGCAACTCTTGCAATAACCATGATACACAGTGCCATCTGCAACAATGGGAAAATAAACCCTGAGTACGAGAAGGTACTCAGCTAGACTTACCCGTCATGAACCAGAAATAAAATGACTCCAAGGATCATGCAAGGCTGTATAAGTGGACGTAACTGGACAACATTTTGCGAAAAAGGCAATTACCCGTTGTACAATTATGATTCCTTTATCAAGTTAATTATAACTAACCATTTCTAGATTAGCAACTATCCTGTGCCAAACATGTGGTATATCATTTAGAAGTATCCAATAGTAACCATAGCAGGTATTGTAATTCCATATTCATCTGAACCATCATGTTTCATAACACAGTTACTACGATGTTGGAGCTAGCCAAGTTTCTCACTATCCGGGAGAGACGGCGATTCGAATCGATTTCTACCAGCTGGGAATTTATTCCTAACACAAACCCAGATCTACCAGCCACGATAGTCTTAGGTCACCTTTGGTACAACTCAGGTACACATTTTGCGGGTACGTACCGTGCCGCACAATCTGGAACACCAGATGCCAGGATGCTCAGGCCAAGCCTGCCCTTGGGCTCAGTCTGATCGTTCCCCGGAAGGAGCGCACAACAGAACAGTTCCCGGCCTGAGTTGAATTACTCGGCTTCGCGGTCGGAACGAATTATCCGGCCAGCTAAGTGAGAGGCATGCGTTCAATCTTGTCAGAAGTTCCAACAACGGTACGGTCCTTGATCGACACAGACGGGGATAGATCCACACCCAAGACCTCCATGCCTTGTTGCTTTTCTATCGACATCCCGCCTGGTCTCCATTTACATTAACCATGGTTCTTTTCCACGATAGCCATTATAACCAAACGTGCTCCGGTATCCACCTATATCTCGCAGGTGATAGGAAATCACCCGACTTCTACCAGTCTAAGCATGGCTAAGCATATATTCGATCCTGGACCTATACCGGTTAAAGGTGTAATATCTAGACAAGGAATGTACATGCATCAAGTGGTTTCATTCAACTCTTATAACCTAATGCATCAATCATAAATACGTAAGTAAACATTTGTAAATTACTGGGAGACTTATAATGCTCCGGGGCTTGCCTCGCAGAAAGGAAGTAGGACGGTGGTCAGGGCACTCCGGAAGCTCTTCAGGGTTCTGCTCCACGCCTTCGGGAGCTGCGGCTTGCGGATCCTCCTGCGGGTTCCCTTCCTCTGCTTCTTCGAATTCCAGCAACGTGATTTCTTCCTCCGATCCTAGATGCATGAGTATGGTATAAGTATTACGAATGCATATATGTTTACAAGTGCATCACGTTGTTTGAGTAGGTGCATATCTCTTCTCGCTTACTACTTAACTACTTCTACAAAGCATCGACTATGCCATAAACAGTATCTACTTGTTTCACTCATAACTGGAGTTCTACAATTCCAAATCTAGTGATCCTGGACTTTCTGGAAAGCTTATCAAATTTTCTACAACTTTGTTATTAACCATTTTTACAGTCCACATCAGTTTCAACATGTAACTCCTCATACTCTAGAATCAGTCCGGAAATGATTTCACATGCAATATAAAGTAAGATTACTTCTACTTTATGTAATCATTCACAATTTGACAACTTAGAACCTACCAACAGTTTCAGCATACCAAATATAGTTAAGATAATATGATGGCAAAGTCCAAACTATTTATTAAATTGCCTTTATTATTTTATTTAGATACCTAGGTTAAATAATAAATACATATCAGATGTGCTTAATAAATTCTCAAAAATTTACAGAGCCTTACTAATGCTATCAAAGGGCTACTATAAAAATTTCATGTCATTTTACTAAGTAGAACATCCTATGCAAAAATGATAAGGAAGCAAGGCTTGAAATAGCATAAATGGAAAATCCTATTGAAAAGTGTCAAGCAATAGATTTCTTATTTTTCCTAACATCCATATGGTACTAGTATCACCTCCAACAAATTTCATGAATTTTGGACTCATAATTAATTTATAAAAATTCATGCAAGGATTAACTATTTATAAAAGAAAAATCTATAACTATAGATCTACACATGCACGGGTCCTCAAATTTTTATCCAAGCTCATGTATAACAAGAATAGTCTACCACAAAAATTTCATAATTTTTGGAGCACAGGAACTCTAGATATAAAATAAACAAATTTGAATGCATTCAAAAGCACATTTGAAATCCCAATTTAAATCTCCAGAAATTTCTACTGTTGAAACCAAGAACATATTTTTCCTAAATACTACACTTCCTAAGCAACACAATCATATTTATTTCACCATTTTAGGAGCTACCAAACTAAAGATACAAAAATAACAAAACAAATCAAAAACTGGATTCAAAATGAGTTAGCCTACACTACTGCTTTCACTGACAGGTGGGACCCGCTGGTCAGGGGACCCCACACGTCATCGACACAGAGCAGAGCAGCGGCGCTGCTTCGTCACGGCGCGGCGAGAACTCGACGACGGTGAGTTCGCCGGCGGTGACATCATCACCATACGACCTACATGACCTAGCGCGTTGATTGGTATACTTGGCCGGGCCTATGGTCGACTCTAGAGCTGCCGGCGGCGACCATGGCGGAACGGCGGAGCTGAACCACGGCAAAACGCCGGTGACGACCTCGGTGGCTCGATCCAAGGCTCGGACGAGCACTAGGGTACTACGGCGGACTTAGCGCGCTAGCTAACGGAGCGGGAGGAGGACTGTGGCGGCGTGGCCACGACGACGGGGCTCACGGCGGAACTCCGGCGAGCTTAAACGCGCGGCGATGGCTTACCAAGCTGGGTCAGCGAGCATGGGAGGGAGCAGTGGTTCGCTGGGGAGGCGGAGGAGCTAGGGTGGTGGTGCTGGAGTGGCTAGGCGCGGGCTGCGCGCGGCTATGGCGACGGCGGGGCTCCGAGAGCTCGGCGGCTGCTGCTGCGAGGAAGAAAAGGCACCGGGAGCGAAATGGGAGCGCGGGGTGGCTCGGGCGGGCGCTGGAGACGTTAAGGCCGCTCTCGGGCGCGGCGTGGCCTGCGCGGTCAGGGCAACGGCGACGCGCGGCCGTCGCCGTGGACACGCGGCGCGCGGTGTCTGAAGCCGGTCGGCCATGACGCCGCGATTCAGTTTCGTCAGAACGTGATGGCCGAGCCTGACGACGAGATTTGCCGCTGATTTTCCCGCTAATCCGTCGCTCCAAAGCATAAGACGTCTAAACAAAATTTATAGCCCTATGTACCAGCTTCAATTTCTATTCAATGATCGAGCTCTAATTCGCAATAGATACGGAGTAATCTCGTGCCCAACCTTGGCTGTCAGTCGGTCAGTCGATCAACTACTTAGGAAAATTTGTTAAGTGTTGAAAACTGGATTTTGCTGGTTTTTGTGGGACCCATTCCAGCATGTTAGAAGCTAAATCAGTCCATGTCATAAAAATAAAAGTTGTTCCTTATGTCAAACACTACAACTTTGCTTTAGTGAACTCCTCCATGCAAGGTCCCTAACACCTAGTTCAACTTTAGTCAAACATGTCACTTTGAAATCAAGATACACATTCAAACTATGGCTAAATGACCAAACTAGCCTTAGCACTAAATACCAAAGTTGTTCCTAATGATATCCTAAGCATGTTAAAACAATTTGCAAGGTCATTTAAGCATTTCATGTAGTAGTCACTCATATAGCTTTTGAAAGTAATCACATGAAATATCACTCAAGTGCTTGGTCATGAAATGCGGACTTCGTGAACAAGGTTCCTTTTGTTAACCTAAGTGTAGCTAAGGTGTTATAGTGACCAACATTACACACTAGCATTTAGTTGCACATGATCATATGCATATGTTACAAGAAACATGAAATAACAAGCAATGTTCCATATGTTTCGATCAGATGTTTCAATTGGTAAATGATGATTTATGAATGCTTGATGCTCATGCTCATGTTATGCAAGTCAAGTTATGCAAGGCTAACACCCGAGGTGTTACAGCCCCTCCCCCTTATAAAAATCTCGTCCCGAGATTTGCAAGACCTACCATTCTTGGAAAAAGGCGGGATAAACTTCTTGCAGATAATCTTCTCTTTCCCACGTAGCATCTTGTTCACTGTGATTGTTCCATGCCACCTTATAGAACTTAATGATCTTACTCCTTGTTACTCTCTCCATCACTTCTAATACTCGAATTGGCTTTTCTTCATAGGTCAGATCCGATTGAAGCTGCACGTTGGTGGGTGCAATAGCTTCTTCCGGTACTCAAAGACATTTCTTTAGCTGCGAAACATGGAACACATCAAAGATTGCACTCATCTCTGGTGGTAGTTGTAGCCTGTACGCAACATTTCCTTTTCGTTCCAAAATTTTGTATGGCCCTACATATCTTGATGAAAGCTTCTTTTTCATCCCAAATCTCTTCACACCTTTCATGGGTGATACTCTCAAGTACACATAGTCACCTACTTTAAAAGTTAGTGGTCTTCTTCTTCTATCGGCATAACTTTTCTGTCTCGATTGAGCTGCCTTCATGTGTTGTTGGATAATACGTACTTGTTCTTCGGCTTCATTGACAAAATCAATACCAAAATATCTCCTTTCACCGGGCTCAATCCAATTCAATGGAGTTCTGCACTTTCTGCCATACAAGGCTTCAAATGGAGCCATTTTGATACTCGCTTGATAACTGTTGTTATAGGAGAATTCAGCTAAAGGTAACCATTTCTCCCATGAACCTTTTGAAGATATTACACAAGCCCTAAGTAAATCTTCTAGGATTTGGTTCACTCGCTCTGTCTGTCCTGAAGTTTGCGGATGATAAGCTGAACTTCTGATTAGCTTGGTTCCCAAAGCTTGGTGTAAGTGCTCCCAGAAACGAGCTATGAACTGTGGTCCTCTATCTGAGATTATGGTCCTGGGTACTCCATGCAATTTCACGATCTGGGAAACATATAACTCAGAGTATTTGCCCGCGTGATATGTTGTGTGAACTGGTACAAAATGTGCTGACTTGGTGAGACGATCAACAATGACCCAGATTGAATCGTGACCTTGGGGCGTTGTTGGAAGGCCTGTGATAAAGTCCATACTGATCTCCTCCCATTTCCATCCTGGAATAGGCAGTGGCTGAAGTAATCCAGCGGTTTTCATATTGACGGCTTTCAATCTACTGCAGTTATCACACCTAGCAACATAGGCTGCGATCTCTTTCTTCATCTTAGTCCACCAAAAACGGTTTCTTAGATCCTGATACATTTTACTACTACCCGGGTGGATAGACAATTTGGACGAGTGAGCTTATTCTAAAATTTGATTCCTTAGCTCATGGTCTTTCGGCACCACTAGTCGGTCCTCAAACCATAATACACCTCTTTTGTCCAATCTAAAATGTTTGGTTTCTTGCTCTTGCATTTTTTGTTTGATGTGACTTATTCCTACATCTGTCTGCTGTAGCTCTATGATTCTGCTCTCAAGCGAACAACTGATTGTGATATTGTGTAGTACAGCAGGATGTAGCAAGTTGAATCCATCTTCCAATAGCGCTTCCATAGTGTTGCAATGGGACTTCCGACTAAGTGCATCGGCTACTACATTAGCTTTACCCGGATGGTAATGCACTTCTAAATTATAGTCCTTAATCAATTCTAACCACCTTCGTTGTCTCATGTTCAATTCTGGCTGGGTAAAGATATACTTGAGGCTTTTGTGGTCAGTATAGATATGACATACATTGCCCAACAAGTAATGTCTCCATATCTTCAATGCATGGACAACGGCTGCAAGTTCCAAATCATATGTAGGGTAGTTGACTTCATGTTTTCTCAGTTGCCGAGAGGCATATGCAATTACTCTCCCTTCTTGCATAAGTACACATCCCAAACCTATTCCTGATGCATCACAAAATACATCAAAAGGCTTTTCAATGTCTGGTTGTGCTAGCACTGGCGCTGTAGTCAACAAAGTTCTGAGAGTGTGAAAAGCTGTTTCACATTCTGGTGTCCATTTGTACTTCTCATCTTTCTGAAGTAGTCTAGTCATAGGCTTAGCTATCTTTGAGAAGTCTGGAATAAACCGACGATAATATCCTGCTAACCCTAGAAAACTCCGAACTTCATGCACCGAAGTTGGGGCTTTCCAATCCATGACCTCTTGTACTTTTGATGGGTCTACTGAGATTCCATCTCTGGATAAAATGTGACCTAAGAAAGGCACTTTGCTCATCCAAAATTCACATTTGCTAAACTTAGCATATAGCTTATGCTCTCTCAGTCTGGATAGGACAATCCTTAGATGCTCTTCGTGATCTGACTCACTTTCTGAATAAATCAGTATGTCATCGATAAACACGACCACGAACTTGTCAAGTTCGGGCATGAATACCGAGTTCATCAGGTACATGAAATAGGCTGGAGCATTTGTTAGTCCGAAAGACATAACCAAATACTCGTATAAGCCGTACCTAGTAGAGAAAGCAGTTTTGGGTATATCCTCCGGTCTGATCTTTATCTGATGGTAACCTGACCTCAAGTCAATTTTGGAGAATACCTTTGCCTTCGCTAGCTGATCGAACAAGATGTCGATGCGGGGTAACGGATATTTGTTCTTGATGGTTACAGCATTGAGTGGCCTGTAATCTACACACATCCTCAGTGACTTATCCTTCTTTTTCACAAACAGTGCTGGACATCCCCACGGAGAGGAGCTAGGTTGGATAAGACCCTTGTCCAATAGATCTTGCAATTGAACCTTAAGTTCTGCTAACTCATTGGGTGGCATTCTATATGGCCTTCTGGATATGGGTGCGGTACCTGGCACTAATTCGATCTTAAATTCCACGTCCCTATCCGGTGGTAGACCTGGTAATTCCTTTGGAAATACATCCGGAAACTCACAAACCACGGGAATATCACATATGGTGGTGGCTTGGATAGCACAGGCTAAATGTTGGGGTTCGAAATCGCGGGAGAGTGGAACTAGAAAAGCATTCCCTCCCATGGGTTCTCTCAACATGATAGTACGGGTGCTAGCGTCGATAAGAACACCATGATCCTTCATCCAATTCATGCCTAAGATTACACTTATCGACAATCCCGGCAATATTATCAAATCTGTTGTGTACTCCCTCCCTTGTATCAAAATGAGTACATTTTTTACTATCTTTTTGGTAGTAACAGTACCCCCTGCTGAACTTATGTTAAAACCCCCTTTACTTACTTCTATTATTTCTTGATCATGTCTAGATGCAAATGCTTGACTCATAAATGAATGAGAAGCTCCCGAATCAAATAAAACAACAGCGGGATGCTTGTTGACAAGAAACATACCAGCCGTGACAACTTCTCCGGCGGGCACTTCCTCCACAGCGGTATAGTGTACTTGTCCCTGACGTGCCCTGGCATTCACCTGCCTCTGATTATTCTGATTTGGGTTGCCATTCCTCTTGGGGTGGGGGCACTCCTTGGACCAATGACCCAGTTGGTTGCAGTTGAAACAGGGTTGATTACTTCTGAATCCGGCGGAACTGTCCTGATTGCCATTTCCTTTTGGTAAGGCAATAGTGAACGCCTTACGAAATGGTTTCTGTGGCCTATTATTCTGAGCTTTCGGTGGTGGAGGCCTGAACTTGGGTGCAGGTGGACGGAATTGTGGCCTAGCTGTGATAGGCGCTTTCGACTGAAAAGATCCGGATGCACCGGCCTTATAGGCCCTCTTGCGACCTTTAGCAACTGCATGCATGTTGTTGTGATTTTCTTGGGTCAAGGCATCACTAATGAATTCATTGTACGTGGCACATCGGGAGTTTGCCATAGTCTTCATTAATTTGGTACCCAGACCTCGCTTGAAACTCTTAATCTTTTTCTCTTCAGTATCCACAAAACTGGGAGCATATCTTGACAAGTTGTTGAATGCGTGCATATATTCTGTGAGTGACTTTGTTCCCTGAGTGAGCCTCATAAATTCTGATGCTTTCATGCGCGTCAGGCCCGGGGGAATATGGTGTCCTCTAAAAGCCAACTTGAATTGATCCTAGGTCACTCTCGCATTAGCAGGCAGAGACGACAGAAAGTGCGTCCACCAGATTCCTGCTGGTCCTTGCAATTGATGAGAAGCATATTCTGCTTTCAGGTGTTCTGTGACTCTTAGCAGACGAAATTTCTGCTCGATGGTATTCAGCCACTCATCGGCCTGCAGTGGTTCCTCAGCCACCTTGAAGATGGGCGGCTTTGTATCCAGAAACTCCTTGAATGAACTGTGCTGATTTGGCTCAGCCCCTGGTTGCTGTGGGTGGCCACGAGCAGTGTTCTGCGCGATAAGGCGCAAAGCTTCTTCCATTGTTCTCTGGCTCCCTAGGAACTGGGCAAAGAATTCCTGAGCAGACGACGGGGGTGGGGGTGGCAAGTCATCGTGGTTGCCATCCTGGCTGCTACTAGCTCCTGCACGGGTGCGCGTCATCTGCGAAGTTGCAACAATAAGTGATTATTGGTTGATGCCAAGAGATTGCAGATGAATTAGATACTCATGCCAAACTGAAATTACTGGAGAAAATTCTCAAAATCACAATAAAAACAGAGGCATAATAATTCTTTCTCGCAACATGACATCACCAATTTGACCACTTATCGTGCTCATAACGCATGAAATTTTAAAGCGTGATTACCAACAAAGAATGGAAATTGCATTGACGTTCATCCAAACATGCGATTAACATTACATGATAGTCTGGTTACTAATGCCAACTTCAACTACATGTCCATTACATAAATAGAGGTGATACATTAGTCCTTCCACTAAATGCGAAGCGATCTAATCCTCATCATGGTCACTATCGAGGTCAGACGCAGAATCATTTCCTTCCTCAGGTTCTACTTCTTCTTCAGGTGCCACTTCTTCTTCTTCCTCGTACCCCTCTAGATCCATTTCTGCGGCTCCAGGTGGTACATAAGGGTGGAGCTGATTGTGCAGTAGATGAACCTCTTCATGCAGATTATCGTTGTATTCTTCCGCATTTGCCAGCTGCTGTTCCAGCTCAAACTGTCGAGCTCTCAGGACATCTTCCCTGGACCAGGCTGCATTCCGTTGGTGAGTTAACCGAGTCATCTCTTCGGTGAGCCTCTCAATCTCGATGTCGTGCTCCCTCTGAAGCTGACGTCGGTCTTCGCGGGCATGACCAAGAGCACTAGACACACGTCTAAGGCTACCTTCAACTCCATCCAACACTCTCATCATTGCGAACATGGCGCTCATTGTAGGGTTATCACTGTTCTGCCCTTCTGCTGCACCAATTTCCAAAGATCTTCCTCTTGCCTGCTGCCATGAGTCAGTAGAGGGATTACCTCTTGGAAAGACTCCAACCAAAGCGGCTGCCAGCTCCTGAGGAAAACGATCCATGATATCCCTCAAGATTCCAAAGGCTGCCCTGCCAGCTGCTTCTTCAGCAGTCCTGCCAGTCGACTCATAACACCAGCCTGTCCACTCTGAATCGTCACCTCGGGGACGAACAATGGCCTCCACAGTAACTAAGAGACCTTCTCCCAATCGCTCATTCGCCCAGAAGTAGCGGGGTTCCATTCCATCAGGATAACCTACATAGCTGAGCACTCTCCATAAGAGTGTAGGCATCCCAAACTCTCCAAGGAACGTGTGACGTTGACGGGTACGTGGAGCAAGCTGACGGCTAGGAGCTCTTCCTCTGGTGGACTTGCGAGCAGTCTGCTTGGTGCATGCCATCTGTACCATTAACATGTACCCTTGGTGAGATAATGCCATAATGGATAAGAGTTACATAACCGAGTAAGATTCTTTATAAGGGGAGGAACAATGTAGTTATGTGAATGGTAATTTAACATGATGCATGCTCGTTCCGTACGTCCTCACAACTTAGGAAAAATTTGCTTCTAACGGTAGACACGGTGTCATACATACGTTCTCTCATAAATAGCGTAACTAGTCGAGCTACACGTTTCGTTGTTAGTGTACCTGCATAAAATTTCATTTCAGCCCTAAACCCATAATGAAATATGCAGAATGGAATTGTAAATACTTTCATATATGCATACCCATACATATACTTCCATATCAATCTACCCGATAAGAATTTAAACCCACAATTAAATACGTACCATATACACATGCAAGCATGCATACACAGCCGTACCAAAACTAACTCTTCCTGACCGCACGCTCACATATTGCAGTCATACACTCATCTTACCTTGGCGTAGAGGCATTTGATCCATACATTACCACTCAAGTGAATGGCATCCATACTATAGCACGCCGTATGGACGACGAAGTAAAAACCCCCATGTTAGGACTTAAATAGCCACCTAATAGTCCTTAATTTGGGCATAAGGAAAGTGATCATTGGCACACTTTAGATTTCAACTACCTATTATATAACTAATAGTTGCTAGAGAAGGGTTTTTGGAAAACAAAAACTTTTGTTTTTAAATACACTTGTAACAATTAACGTTGAATCTTGCTCTGATGCCAGCTGTCGCAGAACCGACCAATTTATAAGAATACAAGTATAATGGCAATCCGCAAGCGGTTGCACTATCATACTTGAACCCATATAAACCCGGTAGTCCGTCGAATACCACGACGGGTCTCGATAAACGATTTACAACAACCAAGATCGTACAGGATTCAACATACATGCCACATATTACATAAAGTTCACAGATACTTTTCATCATCAGAGTGCGAATAGAAAGTTATTACAAACCGAGTTTGTTAATTAAAGCGGAAGCAAATAAGTTCGAAGATAAGTTTCCAACGTAGTTTGATACAGTGCCATGCCAGATCACGATCCACAAAAGCAAAGATAGGAATTACTAAGGAAGCCTGCCCAAGGCTTACTCCTCATCCACAGCGGGATAGAAGCAACTCTTGCAATAACCATGATACACAGTGCCATCTGCAACAATGGGAAAATAAACCCTGAGTACGAGAAGGTACTCAGCTAGACTTACCCGTCATGAACCAGAAATAAAATGACTCCAAGGATCATGCAAGGCTGTATAAGTGGACGTAACTGGACAACATTTTGCGAAAAAGGCAATTACCCGTTGTACAATTATGATTCCTTTATCAAGTTAATTATAACTAACCATTTCTAGATTAGCAACTATCCTATGCCAAACATGTGGTATATCATTTAGAAGTATCCAATAGTAACCATAGCAGGTATTGTAATTCCATATTCATCTGAACCATCATGTTTCATAACACAGTTACTACGATGTTGGAGCTAGCCAAGTTTCTCACTATCCGGGAGAGACGGCGATTCGAATCGATTTCTACCAGCTGGGAATTTATTCCTAACACAAACCCAGATCTACCAGCCACGATAGTCTTAGGTTACCTTTGGTACAACTCAGGTACACATTTCGCGGGTACGTACCGCGCCGCACAATCTGGAACACCAGATGTCAGGATGCTCAGGCCAAGCCTGCCCTTGGGCTCAGTCTGATCGTTCCCCGGAAGGAGCGCACAACAGAACGGTTCCCGGCCTGAGTTGAATTACTCGGCTTCGCGGTCGGAACGAATTATCCGGCCAGCTAAGTGAGAGGCATGCGTTCAATCTTGTTAGAAGTTCCAACAACGGTACGGTCCTTGATCGACACAGACGGGGATAGATCCACACCCAAGACCTCCATGCCTTGTTGCTTTTCTATCGACATCCCGCCCGGTCTCCATTTACATTAACCATGGTTCTTTTCCACGATAGCCATTATAACCAAACGTGCTCCGGTATCCACCTATATCTCGCAGGTGACAGGAAATCACCCGACTTCTACCGGTCTAAGCATGGCTAAGCATATATTCGATCCTGGACCTATACCGGTTAAAGGTGTAATATCTGGACAAGGAATGTACATGCATCAAGTGGTTTCATTCAACTCTTATAACCTAATGCATCAATCATAAATACGTAAGTAAACATTTGTAAATTACTGGGAGACTTATAATGCTCCGGGGCTTGCCTCGCAGAAAGGAAGTAGGACGGTGGTCAGGGCACTCCGGAAGCTCTTCAGGGTTCTGCTCCACGCCTTCGGGAGCTGCGGCTTGCGGATCCTCCTGCGGGTTCCCTTCCTCTGCTTCTTCGAATTCCAGCAACGTGATTTCTTCCTCCGATCCTAGATGCATGAGTATGGTATAAGTATTACGAATGCATATATGTTTACAAGTGCATCACGTTGTTTGAGTAGGTGCATATCTCTTCTCGCTTACTACTTAACTACTTCTACAAAGCATCGACTATGCCATAAACAGTATCTACTTGTTTCACTCATAACTGGAGTTCTACAATTCCAAATCTAGTGATCCTGGACTTTCTGGAAAGCTTATCAAATTTTCTACAACTTTGTTATTAACCATTTTTACAGTCCACATCAGTTTCAACATGTAACTCCTCATACTCTAGAATCAGTCCGGAAATGATTTCACATGCAATATAAAGTAAGATTACTTCTACTTTATGTAATCATTCACAATTTGACAACTTAGAACCTACCAACAGTTTCAGCATACCAAATATAGTTAAGATAATATGATGGCAAAGTCCAAACTATTTATTAAATTGCCTTTATTATTTTATTTAGATACCTAGGTTAAATAATAAATACATATCAGATGTGCTTAATAAATTCTCAAAAATTTACAGAGCCTTACTAATGCTATCAAAGGGCTACTATAAAAATTTCATGTCATTTTACTAAGTAGAACATCCTATGCAAAAATGATAAGGAAGCAAGGCTTGAAATAGCATAAATGGAAAATCCTATTGAAAAGTGTCAAGCAATAGATTTCTTATTTTTCCTAACATCCATATGGTACTAGTATCACCTCCAACAAATTTCATGAATTTTGGACTCATAATTAATTTATAAAAATTCATGCAAGGATTAACTATTTATAAAAGAAAAATCTATAACTATAGATCTACACATGCACGGGTCCTCAAATTTTTATCCAAGCTCATGTATAACAAGAATAGCCTACCACAAAAATTTCATAATTTTTGGAGCACAGGAACTCTAGATATAAAATAAACAAATTTGAATGCATTCAAAAGCACATTTGAAATCCCAATTTAAATCTCCAGAAATTTCTACTGTTGAAACCAAGAACATATTTTTCCTAAATACTACACTTCCTAAGCAACACAATCATATTTATTTCACCATTTTAGGAGCTACCAAACTAAAGATACAAAAATAACAAAACAAATCAAAAACTGGATTCAAAATGAGTTGGCCTACACTACTGCTGTCGCTGACAGGTGGGACCCGCTGGTCAGGGGACCCCACACGTCATCGACACAGAGCAGAGCAGCGGCGCTGCTTCGTCACGGCGCGGCGAGAACTCGACGACGGTGAGTTCGCCGGCGGTGACATCATCACCATACGACCTACATGACCTAGCGCGTTGATTGGTATACTTGGCCGGGCCTATGGTCGACTCTAGAGCTGCCGGCGGCGACCATGGCGGAACGGCGGAGCTGAACCACGGCAAAACGCCGGTGACGACCTCGGTGGCTCGATCCAAGGCTCGGACGAGCACTAGGGTACTACGGCGGACCTAGCGCGCTAGCTAACGGAGCGGGAGGAGGACTGTGGCGGCGTGGCCACGACGACGGGGCTCACGGTGGAACTCCGGCGAGCTTAAACGCGCGGCGATGGCTTACCAAGCTGGGTCAGCGAGCACAGGAGGGAGCAGTGGTTCGCTGGGGAGGCGGAGGAGCTAGGGTGGTGGTGCTGGAGTGGCTAGGCGCGGGCTGCGCGCGGCTATGGCGACGGCGGGGCTCTGAGAGCTCGGCGGCTGCTGCTGCGAGGAAGAAAAGGCACCGGGAGCGAAATGGGAGCGCGGGGTGGCTCGGGCGGGCGCTGGAGACGTTAAGGCCGCTCTCGGGCGCGGCGTGGCCTGCGCGGTCAGGGCAACGGCGACGCGCGGCCGTCGCCGTGGACACGCGGCGCGCGGTGTCTGAAGCCGGTCGGCCATGACGCCGCGATTCAGTTTCGTCAGAACGTGATGGCCGAGCCTGACGACGAGATTTGCCGCTGATTTTCCCGCTAATCCGTCGCTCCAAAGCATAAGACGTCTAAACAAAATTTATAGCCCTATGTACCAGCTTCAATTTCTGTTCAATGATCGAGCTCTAATTTGCAATAGATACGGAGTAATGTCGTGCCCAACCTTGGCTGTCAGTCGGTCAGTCGATCAACTACTTAGGAAAATTTGTTAAGTGTTGAAAACTGGATTTTGCTGGTTTTTGTGGGACCCATTCCAGCATGTTAGAAGCTAAATCAGTCCATATCATAAAAATAAAAGTTGTTCCTTATGTCAAACACTACAACTTTGCTTTAGTGAACTCCTCCATGCAAGGTCCCTAACACCTAGTTCAACTTTAGTCAAACATGTCACTTTGAAATCAAGATACACATTCAAACTATGGCTAAATGACCAAACTAGCCTTAGCACTAAATACCAAAGTTGTTCCTAATGATATCCTAAGCATGTTAAAACAATTTGCAAGGTCATTTAAGCATTTCATGTAGTAGTCACTCATATAGCTTTTGAAAGTAATCACATGAAATATCACTCAAGTGCTTGGTCATGAAATGCGGACTTCGTGAACAAGGTTCCTTTTGTTAACCTAAGTGTAGCTAAGGTGTTATAGTGACCAACATTACACACTAGCATTTAGTTGCACATGATCATATGCATATGTTACAAGAAACATGAAATAACAAGCAATGTTCCATATGTTTCGATCAGATGTTTCAATTGGTAAATGATGATTTATGAATGCTTGATGCTCATGCTCATGTTATGCAAGTCAAGTTATGCAAGGCTAACACCCGAGGTGTTACAGTTGAGATGGGTTTGCAGGGATTCGGCGCTTTCGGGAAAATGGAATGCCTATTTTCTACTGCGTCGGATGCAAATTCTTGGTGGTTAGCTCATTGGAGCAAGGATGAAGAAGTTAGAAGTGAGAACGAGTTAGTCGCGAAGATGCTGGCGTCGGTCAACTGATCGGACGCTGGATCTGAATGCACCGGACGCTGGCAGGCTGCGTCCGGTCAGGCTGACGTACGGTGACGCAGAAGCTGGAGTGTGACCGGACGCTGGCTGCGTCCGATCAAGTGTGACCGGACGCGTCCGGTCGAGGTCGGTACCTTACTGGAAACGACCGGACGCTGAGGGTCCAGCGTCCGGTCAGTTGAAGCTGCTGCGTCCGGTCAGGTCAAGTGACCGTTGGAATCGGGACACGTGGTCATCTGCGGGCGACCGGACGCTGAGGTCCAGCATCCGGTCAACACGACCGGAGCGTCCGGTCGGCCCGACCGTTGCCCAGTGAAGGGGTAACGGCTAGTTTAGCCCTTGGGGCTATAAATAGAAGTGGCCCTCGGCCATGGCTGGAGCTGAGCACCTCAAGGGACTTAGTGTCTATGCTTGTGAGTGCTTGGGAGCCCTCCATCACACATATACTTGATAGTGATCATTCGATTATGTGAGTGAGCGATTCTAGTGCGATTGCATCGTGAGGTTGCATCGAGTGGCACTAGGTGATCGAGTTGCGAGCCAGTGGTGCTTGTTACTCTTGGAGGTTGCCACCTCCTAGACGGCTTGGTGGTGGTCTCCGTTGAAGCCCGCAAGAAGCTTGTGCGGTGCTCCGGAGAAGAGCTTTATGAGGGGCATTGTGCTCGCCCTGCGGGAGCCGCGAAGAGCAACTCTAGTAAAGCGAGACGCGAAGGGCGACAAGTGGTCCGGCCGGGTCAAGTGCTAGAGCTTGTGGTAAGCACTCCACGTGGGAGAGTGTGACTTGCGAGTCACCACTAGCAAGAGGACCGGCGGCAACCTTGAAGCTTGTCTCAACGGGGACTAGCGTGTTGGCAAACACGTGAACCTCGGGAGAAAAATCATCGTATCAACTTTGTTCTTCCCGTTGGTTTGCAACCCCCTTACACAAGCTTGCAATTACTTTCACTTACATTGTGCTTGTGTAGTTGCTCTTGTAATTCGTTAGCTTGTGTAGCTCACTAGTTACCTTCTAGCTTGTGTAGCATAGAAGTAGCTCCCTTGCGTGGCTAATTTGGTTTTAGTAACCTTGTTAGTCACATTGCTTAGTTTGTGTAGCTAAGTATTTGCGCTCTCTAATTAGGCATTGGTTGCCTTGTTATTGAGCATTGCTAGTGAGCATCGTTAGCTTTGTGCTTTTGCTTACTGGCATGTGTAGGAGCTCTCTTGTTACTTAACATACTAGTGGCATAGGTTTGTGTAACCTTGCTCTTAGAATTGTTTAGGAGAGCTCTAACTAGCCCGGCACCTTTGTTGCATAATTGTTATCTTTGTAAGGTGCTAGTGAACATATATAGTGGGGTATAGTCTTGGCTAGACCGATAGTTTTAATTCCGCACTTATTTCGGTTAGCCAACGTGATTAAGTTTTAAAAAGGACTATTCACCCCCCCTCTAGTCGTCATCTTGACCCTTCAGATACTCGCTTAACTCTGAAATAAAAGGTACCTTAACACAATGT
This sequence comes from Miscanthus floridulus, assembly GCF_019320115.1. NCBI lineage: Eukaryota > Viridiplantae > Streptophyta > Magnoliopsida > Poales > Poaceae > Miscanthus > Miscanthus floridulus. Next base: position 91,834,048 of record NC_089587.1, on the reverse strand, counting down.
AACTCTCTCCTGACTATAGAGATCTTGTGCTTACCATATTTTGAGTATGGTGGTAGGTACGCATATGATTGGTGGTTTGAGAGATTTAGTTGACCTAGAATACTTTGTAATTTAGGGGGGGGGGGAATTAAGCATTTCAATGCCTTATACTCTCTTCGTCCCAAAACAAGTGATGTTTTAGGATTGTCTTTAGTCTAACTATTTCAAGTTTAACTAAATTTGGTAAAAGTTAAAATTATTTGACTTAGTATGAACCTAAAACATCACTTGTTTTGGGACGGATGGGGGGTATTTTAGGACAAAGGGAACATTATACTAGTAGTGTAATAAAATGAAAACAGGTTGCTGTTGAGAAAAAAAGAAAGAGAGAAAACAGCCCACCAGCAGGGTAAACTCCGAGTCGGAGGAGCATAGACGTGTTCGATTTGGATGAGTTCCGGAGATACGGCCCAGCCCACCACTATATTATAAATATAAAATCAGGTTTCAGAGACCGAAGAAAATAAAATAAAAGAAAGGTGGGGAGGGCCGACGGCGACGGGCGACAGGGGTATGGCGAAGAGACTGGATTCGCTGCCGCAGTCGGTCGTCGAGGAGGAGGAGGTGGACATGGAGGTGGACATGGAGGCAGAGGAGATGTGCAACCTCGCTTCTCAGCGCACCCAGAAGGCGCTGGAGTGGATCGTCACCGAGCGCTTGGCTGGCCGCGTCACCACCGGAACCACGGCGTGCTGCTGGGCGGCGGTCCTGGCAACTGCCGGGCCGCAGAAGCGCCAGGCCGGGCCGCCGCCGTCCCTGAGAGTCCTCCGTTTCGACAAGGTAAAAGAGAAGGTTGTAGAGGAGATGGCGCAGCCGCCAGTCAAGTGCGTGGGGAGGGAAGAGGAAGAGACGGATGCCACCGCCGCCGCCCAGATCGGAGAGGAGGAAGACGGACGAGAATCGAAGCAACAATCAAGTTGAAACAACCCTGCCAAAATTAAGTCACACAAATCAAATGTACAGTAAGGATGTGAGTCATCTTAATTCAGAATATTGGTCGTGAAGTGAACCAACAAGTTCTTGATTGCACAATCTCTGATTCATCATTGTGCTGCAACAGACGGTCTAATGGACAAATTAGCATGTTGGAACCCAAAGAAGAGAACATACATACAAAAGCTAAAGTTAACTCAAAGTACGAAATTGGGGGAAAAATTGGAGAAAGAGCTATCAGAGGCTGGATGAGGCCAACAATTAAATCAACTAAACTTACCGAGAACTACTCATGCCTGAACCATGGGTGCATACATAAATTTCAAGCTCAACAAATATTTTACAGAAAATTAATTTAGCTTAAATACTAAAGGTTCTGCTAAAATCTCAAATACTCCTTCCATTCCAAATTATTTAGGTTCAGCTATGTAAAAAAAGCTAAAACAACTTACTATTTAAAACGGAGGGACTATCAAGATGCTGAATTTAGCCATCGGCTCTATTTAAAATGGAGGCGGAGGAGATGTGCAACCTCGCTTCTCAGCGCACCCAGAAGGCGCTGGAGTGGATCGTCACCGAGCGCTTGGCTGGCCGCGTCACCACCGGAACCACGGCGTGCTGCTGGGCGGCGGTCCTGGCAACTGCCGGGCCGCAGAAGCGCCAGGCCGGGCCGCCGTCCCTCATAGTCCTCCGTTCCGACAAGGTAAAAGAGGAGAAGGCTGCAGAGGAGATGGCGCAGCGGCCAATCAAGTGCGTGGGGAGAGAAAAGGAAGCGCCGGATGCCACCGCCGCCGCCCAGATCGGAGAGGAGGAAAAAGACGGACGAGAAGCCGACTCCGCCTCCTCCACAGATGGCTGCAGCATTCGCGTCGTCTCAGTCCCAACTTGGGATGCCTGATCATTGCTCCAGGGCAATGCCTAATCATCACTGTTTCTTTCCTTGCATTTATTTACTATGAATCATCAGAAATTCGCATCGCGCATTGCGCCTCTGTATGCATAATAACTCTGTAATTTTGCATGAAACATTGTAACTGCTTATATGCATCTTACATGGTCACATCTCTGAAGCAAACTTTGATCAGTTATCAGAATACTATCACATACGTACTACAGCTAGTATATTAGTATTGCGCAGGCGCATGTAACCGTAACATCTTTCGGCGTCGACATACTGTCTGTAAACTCTTCTCCGTTATCTTTCTCCGTTATCTTTCAGTGACAACATATCCTAGTCAACTCTCCGTTGGTTTGGGAATGGGGCTGCTGGGCGTGGAAGCATCAATTTCCTCTGCCTTGTCCATACCAGCAACAATCAGGTTGATGCAACTCTGCCAAAATTAAGACACAAATCAAAAGTACAGTAAGGATGTGGGTAGACACAACTCCAGCTTGAACTGAAGCAAACATAGAGACAGAGTTGACTTCAACTAAAGAAATCAAACAAAAAGTGCACTATTCTTCAAAATTACCATGGCCCTTTCTGTAAACTGGCATGCTATATATATGCATGGAGTAGCTAATATGAGCTTGATTATGATGCAATAATAGGAAAGTTCCGAGACAAACATGCATGCATTTATAATTAACAGCACTTATCAAATTATATGCATTTTTGGAGCTATGGAGCCGTGGGTAAGGAAATATATAACTATATAATAGCAGGAAGTCTAACGTTTTTTCAAATTCAACAGCTGCTTCTGAATCAAATAAAAAAGCTACTACTTTGTAATCAGACCAAGTTCTTGCTTGCACGATTTGATTCGTCATTGAGCCGCAACAGATGGTCCAATGGACAAATAAGCATGTAAAATCACAAAGAAGAGATCATACAAAAGATAAAGTTAAATCAACCTACAGAAATGGGAAACAAAACCTTGGAGAAAGAGCTAGCAGAGGCTGGATGAGGCCAACAGTTAAACTTGCCAAGAACTATTCATGCCTGAACCATGGGTGCATAGATAAATTTTAAGCCTTCCAAATTATCGGGAACCAATACTAGGGTACCCGAAAAGGATGAGCTAATGATAATCAACATTGATTCATCCAAGCAGTCAAGAGCGCGACTACAGCTCCAAGCGACCCCCTTGGGTGCGGGCTCCACCTCATCTGACTCCAAGGCCACGATCTCCGCCTCGCCCGACCCTTGGGTTTGGTCTCCGTCTCGCCCGACGGGGACCCATACCGCCGCCAACCACTCCAGGTCCAAGCGTATGGGCCTGGGTCAAAACTCTAACACCAAGGAAGAGACCGGCACGCCCCGATATAACCGTGGTCATGACGGGCCATACTTGAGGGTTCACATCAAGAATAGCGTCGGGCGTGCCGGTGTTGTTCTGCCTAACCATCGTACGAAAGCTAACAGGCGCGTTAGTTCACCACGACGTCCGCCGGGACGGAATGGACCGCCATGACCGATAGGTGACGCCTATGCATGGCGTCAGTGATGAACAGGGCCGCGACACGGAGCCGTCCCTGTTGACATCTACAGGATCAGCGGGACCCACATGAAGAAGAAGGACCCGGCGATCCTGAAGGTCTTCTTCTCTCTCTCGTTCTTCTCTTTTCCTCCGCTGTAACCCGCGCTTTCCCTTTGCCTATAAAAGGGGAAGCAGGGCGTCCCATGAGGGGGATCAGATCGACCCATCGACCCGATCGATCCAGAGGAAACCGAATCACGAGGTAAAAACACAAGAGCACGACATGAACACACGGCTGAGCAGTGATCGAGCTCTCAGCACCCGTTCACTCTTTCCACCAGAGACTTGGGATCATTTCCCTCTCTTGCCCGTTTATAACCCATACTATAAACTTTCAATGCTAGTAACACGAGCAGCAGCGACGAATTGGACGTAGAGACTTTCTGCCCGAACAAGTATAAACCTCGTGTCCTCTAAGCACACCATCCGAGCCAGACGTGCAATACTAGAAATTTACTCTTCGGTGGTAACTCGAAACACCAACAGTTGCCGTACTAGGTAGGGGCCTTTTGCGCGTCTCGACGTCCACATCAGGCCTCGGATGGCTAGTCACGGCGTTAGCTGGGTCCCGGGTGCGCACGTGCGCTTCGGGAACCTAGACTTCATCGTCACAACGGAGGGAGAGTTAGTGCAGGCTCCCATCGCCATCCAACCTCTCCACTACGCCGGCCTCGACGCGATCGCTGAGGCGCTTGAGAAGCTACAACTGCATGCACCGGAGGCCCGCACCCTCGGGAGCGGCCAGCTCCTCGGCTTCGAATATGGGAGGCTAGAGTGCCAGGTCGACGCCTTCCTGGGACCCCGACCGTCCTAGGAGGACCTGGGCCGCCTCACGTTCTCGTTTACCAACGTCATGACGCAGCTTGCCGGAGGAGAGCCGGTCTCCCCGGAATAACTCATTCGGAGCGCCCCGACAGCGCTTCCGTCCGGTCTCCGCAACGCCGCAGAGGCCGTTGGCCACCTTACGGCGCAACACACGCCTCCATCCCCCGCGAATGACGAGTTCGTGGGGATGACCGAATATGTCACGGAATCTTTCCACGACCTCCTCGTGGGAGAATCGGAGTCGCCCTCCAGCTCTAACCCCGGTAGGGGGAGCCATCACCCCTATCGTGAATGTTTCATGACAGGTACCCCCGAGGAACACGTCGAAAGCATCCACGAGGGAGAGGCTACCCCAACGAACGACCTCGATGACGAGGTCGAGGGGGATGCAGGGGCCCCACCTCGTCTGCAGGTGGAGCAGCTGAAGGCCCGGCACCAAGAGCTTGAGGAAGCACGACTCAAACTTGAGTAGGAACGCATGTAGCTCGAGCGAGAGATCGAGCACCACGGAGACAGCGGGCGAGCGCGTGCCGTGGCCCATGACGTGAACCGGAGGATCATCGAGGACGATGAAGCCCTCCCACACTTCACCCGGGCTAGCCAGAACATCGCTGCTTCAATGGCCTTGCTCCAGGGGCTTTCGGGGCCCACGACGCCTGAGGATCATCAGGCCCATCATGAGATTCGCACGCTACTCGATCGTGCGGCGGTGCAGCAGGCCGAGAGCTCACTGTCCCAACGACGCGAGCTCGACCCCAGCCAGCGCGCGCCCTCAGAGTGACCCGACAAGGACGTATCAGTCCACCAGGCGTGGCAAGGCGGCAAGCCGCGCGCCGCGGTCCTGGTGCATGAGCGTCTCGGCCGCCCGTGACACACGCGACACCCTCGACGCCTGCAGGCGCACCCACAGTGATGCGAGGGTGGGGGCTAGCCACAGCTACCACCCTCATCGTGGCGGATGCTACGATAGCGGCAAGGACCGAAGCCCAAGCCCCGACTTGCCAGGACCTCAGGCCTTCGGCCGACACATCCTCAACGCTGTCTTCCCACCGTGGTACCGACCGCCGACCAACATCCCGAAATAATCTAGGGAAACGAACCCCGAACTGTGGCTCGAGGATTATCGACTTGCTTGCCAAGCTGGTGGAGCGGATAATGACGATTTCATTATCCGCAACCTTCCATTGTTCCTGGCCGATTCGGCGCGAACGTGGTTGGAACACCTTCCACCCAACCGAATCCAAAGTTGAGCCGACCTAAAAGAGATCTTCGTGGGAAACTTTCAGGGCATATACGCACGTCCTGGGAACCCATGGGACCTCAAAAACTGCCGACAGAGGTCTGAGAAAACTCTTCGTGGGTACATCCGGCGCTTCTCCCGGCAGTGCAACGAGCTGCGCAACATTGTCGACGCCAACGTCATAGGAGACTTCTTGTCTAGGAACACCTATGAGTCCCTATTTCACAAGCTAGGACGTAAGGGCCCACGAACCACCAAGGAGCTCCTCGACATCGCCACTAGGCACGCCTCGGGCGAAGAGGCGGTCGGGGCGATTTTCAACCGCCTCAAAGGCAAGGCAAAGCAAGATGAGGACGCCGACGAAGGCGCCTCCAACCGTCCCAACAAGAAGAAGAACAAGCAGCGACGCGAGGGCTCGCTCGTGGCCACCGCCGACCGCAAGGAGGTTCGGAAGCCCACCGAGGGTACCCCGAACCATTTTGAGAAGCTGCTCGAAGGGCCATGCCCAAACAATGCTTTCCCCGTCGAGCACCTATACAAGGACTGCATCCTTTTGAATCGGTTCTTGTCCAGAGGCTCCAACAAAGGGGAGTGAAAGGATCAAGATGCTCAAGAGGGGGGGTGAATTGGGCTAATTCTAAACTTCTTTGCAATAATTAAGTCATATGGTTAGCCCAATTAACCCCTTGTACCTAGAAAGTGTTTTTATTGATCTACCGCACAAAAGTTTAGCAACCTATGTTCCAATCTTACTCTAGCATGGCAATTTTATGAATGTAAATGACAAGAATTGAATTGCTCAAAGTAAATGCTCAAAGTAAATAGAGAAGGAGGAACGCGACGATGTTTTGCCGAGGTATCAGAGAGTCGTCACTCCCCACTAGTCCTCGTTGGAGCACCCACGCAAGGGTGTAGCTCCCCTTGATCCACGCAAGGATCAAGTGCTCTCTACGGGTTGATTTTTTGGCACTCCATCGTGGTGAATCACCCACAACCACTCACAACTTGAGTTGGATCATCCATAAGCTCCGCTGGATGATTACCAAACTCCCAATCACCACCAAGCCGTCTAGATGATGGCGATCACTAAGAGTAACAAGTACGAACTCTCACTTAACCACGATAAGCCTAATGAGAAGGGTGGATGCACACTTTGCTACTCTTGATCTCACTAATGAGGGCTCTCTTTGAGATTCTCAAATCTGAATCACCTCACTAGAACCTTGCTCTTCTTGACACTCTCAAAGGTGTTTCTCAGCTATTGGAATGAGTAAAAGTGCCCCCACACACAAATGAAGTATTTATAACTATGGCTGAAAAACGAACCGTTATGTGCTTCTACGGGGTGACCGGACGCTCCGGTCATGTTGTCCGGAAGCTACGGTCAGTGCTCCCCGAACTCCAGTGTTTAAAATGTGACCGGACGCGTCCAGACGTGATTTTCCCTCTCTGGAACCTTACTGGAGTCGACCGGATGCTGGGACTCAGCGTCCAGTCACTTCACCTCTCAGCGTCTGGTCGCACCAGATGATTTCACCTTGATCAAATAAACTGACCGGACTCTGCGCCAGTATCCAGTCACCCCGGAGCCAACATCCGGTCAGTATTTGACCCTCCATTCACTTCCAACTTTCGATCATATGTGAATGAAGTTTGCTCCAATGGATCTAAGGGCTTCTTAGGAGCTATCTAGTGCTAGATTTAGCAAGTGTGCACCACACCTAACTCACTAGACTCACATAGGTCAACCTACCCGTTCATACTCCCTTAATAGTACGGCCAAAGGAAAAAAACAAAGTCCTAAACTACTCTAAGTGTCTCTTCCACTCCAATCGACACTTAGAACTAGTACATCCTTAACCTTGTCATTCATCCTTTGAAAACCGAAATGATTTTCATCGTAGGGACATGACCATAATGATAGCCCAATCGATCTCCATTACCATGACCTAACTTAATTACCTCTACAAAACACACGTTAGTCATAGTAATCACGTATTGTCATTAATTACCGAAACCCAACTAGGGGTCTAGATGCTTTCAATCTCTCCCTTTTTGGTGATTGATGACAATACCACCTTGAGTATATGAAAGAATTAAGGTTTTTAACATGCTTGGTTCATATAAGTTTTTGACAATAAGAACAAAGGAGTTAGACAAGCTTATATGACCCAAGCCAACATGATGTACTCAAAAGATATGAAATAAGCATGAGTACAAGTAATAAAACTCATTTGCATCGGACTAAAACGCGGAAGCAAAGCAAATGAGCATAACACAAGTGATATGACACATAAAAGATTCAAAGTAGAGAGCACACATGTCACATATCACGATCACGTAGATATCACTACCACATAAATATAGTTTGATGCATAAAAGTAAACACACGAATGCATAATAATGTATCACACATAAAAACCAAATATAATAGACTACTAAGCACCCCCTAGATAAGTAGTCGCTCCCCCTGAGTCTAACATACTTGATCACTCTCCCCCTTTGCCGTCAAACACCAAAACATAAGAGTCGGTCGGCAAGGCTCAGCGGACGAGTCGGGCGCTGAGATACGAGGAGTGAGCTGGAACTGTGTGCCATCATCATCTGACCCTGAGCTCTAAGCTGTCTGACCCTCTGTAGCTGGAAGCAATGCTGATGCGGTCTGGGTCGGATTATGGACTGGAGCGGCCGTAGACTGTGTAGGTGTCACTGAAGCAGGCGGCTCTAATGATGCAACAGAAGAAGGGAGCGTCTCTGTAGTCCCAGTAATATGTGCAACTATAGAAGGACCTAGGACATATAAATATGGCGGAGTAGGCTGCCCTATCAACTCACTAAAAGTCGCTCCAAGGCTCCTAGAGACTAAAGTATCTGGCACTAGCAACGAAGAAGTCTGAGCCGGTGTGAAGCCCATCTGAAAAGGTGTGAACTACGGGGCTAGCACTGGTGAGGCAAACCACTGAGACACCTGCTCTGTAGGTGAAGCAAACTGACTTTGAAGCCCACTAGGCTGTAATGCTGGAGTCGTGGTGGCAAGCTGACCAAGCTAGGGTGAAGGCTGTGGCGGTAGAGCCCCAATAGCTGTCACAACATGCTGCATAAACCCAAGTAGCTGCTGCTGCATGAGATGCTACTGCTGATGCATGGCCTGCTACTGCTGTTGTATAGCCTGCTGCTGCTGCTGGATCGCCTGCTCCTGTCGCTGAAACTCATCTTGCCTAGTCTGGAACTATGCGAAAGTAGCGGCGGTCTCCTATGCCTAGCGAGTCTAATCCTACCTCATCCGCTCAAGGATGGCAAGTAGAGCAGGGTCTATCTGCGGTGCAGGTGGAGTTAAACTGGAACTACCAGCCTCATGGTCATGTCGACGTGGAGGCATCTGAGGAATAGGCTGGTAGTCATCATCTAAGCTGTCACTGGGGTCGCTCGCAACAATCCCCTCCTACTGAGTATCAAGCTGCTCCTCCTCTATAGCTGCTATGCTCCTAATGGTCTTATCCTGCTGAACTACAGTCTCTGGCACCTCTGGATGTCTGCTCGGCTGGCTAGGTGTCCTCACTGCACTATGACGGATCATCTAAGTCATGTTGTATGCAGGGAACTCTATAGTAGCACTATTATACTCTGCCAGCATCTCTGGTGGCCTCACAGTAACTGCCCTATGGATCAAGAATGTAACCCAGTGAGCATATGGCAGCTGCCTGTGACCCTTGAACCCCTTTGCAATAGTATCCTCCATCTCTTATAGAAAGAGATCCCAAATGTCAAACGTTGTCTGCTGCATCAGAGAGTTCAGTAACCATAACTGTATGCGAGTCAAGCCTCGCGAAACCCCATCCTCAGAAGCAGTGTCCTCCTCATAATATCATCCAACACTCTAGCTGTAGGAGTGAGATCACTAGGTGTCCTGCTCGATCCCTCACCGAATGGCTCTGTAAAATAATGGCGGACTAGATCTATAGGGGGCACAAGACCGCCGTGAGGGCGTCTAGGAGGTGTTGTCTGTCCATAGCAAACCTTATGTAGCCGGATGGGCTGCTCCTGAAGTCTGAGTATCTCTCTAACCCTAGTGCTTGTCCGCCTATAATCTCTGCCTCTGAATGTAAAGTGTATAAATATGTGCTACGGGTTAATCTAAAGTGTAGCATAGAACTGACGGACCCAAGATGGAACATATAAGCCTGTCTGTCCAAGTAAATCTGTCAGTCCTGGCAGGTAAGCTAGGTAAGGGCGAATATGCTCTCCAGCTACTGCTATAATGGTCTCAATATTGCACACCCTTTGAGATCTGAATACTGCCTCACTATTAAGATATGCATTATAAAAATCTTCCTGCAGAGAGTGTAGAAACCCTCTAAAGCACGCTCATCCCGCCTCGGCGGGAACCACTGCTCAAAGTCCATAAATTTGAGCTGTTGAACCTGCTTGGCCGTGGCGGCCCTCAAATCCAAGTGAGTCACTAGAGGCGGACCCTGTGGTCTAGGTGGTGGGCGAGAACCCCTTCGCTGTGTCTCTGACCTCGGTGTGACTGGAGCACGGGTATGACTAGAGCGGCAAAGTTGTGGCTGAGGTGCCTACTCTGTCTTCTTGGCCTGCTCTCCCTCCTAAGTCTGCTCTGCTAGCTGTGGCTACTGCTGAGGCTCCCCCTGAGACTGACTCTCATCAATAGTGACACGTCGTCCTCCAACCATGAGAGTCCTAGCTGGACCACCATGACGGCGCTCAACCTACTCAAGTGCAGCTCTCGTAGATGGAGAAAGCTGATCTACAATAACAACACCACTCTGAGCACCTCCTCTCTCTACGTGCTCTGCGGCCTCTACAACTGTGGCTGCTCTCGCTATATCTACATTAGGATACATGCGCTTCCTCGTTGCTAGCTTCTTTGTCGCCTTGCCTTTCGCATCTGTAGGCTAGCGAGACGGGGGCCACCTCTGACATTCTTGACACGAGCCATCTGATGGATCTGAAAAGAATAACTACCGCTGACAAAGATCAACAACCAACTGTCACTTTCGAGGCTTAGCCTCGATCCATACTCGCGAGCTTGGCCCCGAGTTAACTAACAACTACCAATGGGACCACAATGGCACTGACTCGCTGCACGATAGAATAGATAGGATATATGAATAATTACGATATATCTAGAGATACGAAACCCTAAGAAGCAAGCAATTAGATGCGAAATTGAAAATGAGGGTTTGCTACCTTACGAACCGGCGAAACAACAAGAAGAGGAACGAATCGAGGAACCACTGGATTGGCAATGCAAGGCTAGGGTTAGGGTTGTGGCGAGATTCGATGGCCGAGCAATACAATGAGGGCACGAGCGTGGGCGGCGGCGCTAGAGTTAGGGCACGGGAGCAGAAAACACGGCATCAGCGCTGGTGCACGGAGGCGGTGCTGGTGAAGCGGCACTGCTGCTGAGGGAGCTCAGCGGCATGCGGAGCAGCGTGGGCTAGCGGTGCTTGCAGGTGGCGTGGGCAGTGGGAGCAAGGCAGCGCAGCTGCGGCGGCGTGGAGCAGACAGCGGCGCGTAGGCTCAAGATGGCGTGGTGCGACGTGGTGGCGCACGGGCGGCGGCGCAGGAGCACAGCGACGCAGGCAGGTTGCGTAGCACGACGGTGTGGGAAGCGGTGTAGCGGACGGCGGCGCTAGCGTGGATCTAGGGCGCAGGCACATGGCAGCTTAGGAGGCGGAGGCTAGGGCTCAATGTGGGCGGATACGGCGGCTAGGGCAGTTATAAGGAGTCCCCCGATGGAAGAGATAAGGAAACAGAGAAGAATCCGGATGCCGCATGATTTCTAATGACCAGACGCTCCGGTGGCAGCGACCGGACGCTGCCACCCAGCGTCCGGTCCATTCTAGAGAGGTCAGAAACCCCTAGAATCATGACTGGACACGTCCGATTACCACTGATCGAATGCAGCGAGAGTTTGGTCGATCCTAACTTCGTCTTCTTCGCTCAATCGGATGCTGGATCGCCATCTGACCGGATGCTGGGAAAGCACTGTTTCAGCGTCCGGTCACTCCTTGGCAGCAATTCACCTCCTGTGAACTGATCGGACGCTGGAAATCAGAGTCCGATGCAGCGCTCGGTCACCCTTTTTCCAGCAAATCTTCAAAATCCTTCGTGCTGTCTGTTCCCAATCAAGTCCCAACTTCAATAAGATCCAAATAAACACCAATTAGGACTGATGTGAGTGACCTCTCTCAAACTCTCAAATTTTTCAAAATATTTTGCCTTAGGCTATAATTCTTTTTAATAAAATAGGCAATAAGAGGGCAATTTAAGATAAACGACAAAGCAACATTCATGCATATGCAATGCAATACTTGAAAGTAAATCTAGTTGCTTGTCAAGTTTAATCTAAGGTTAAGCTTCTTCACACGTTTTTCGGCGGTTATCTTAACCATGTTAGACAAGCCCTATATGCATTACCATAGAAAGTAAACATGTTGTATATTATAATGCAATGCAAGGGACAACACAAGCTCATTTTTTAGTGAAGTTACTAAAATCAAGAATAATGAGCTCAATCCGTAATCGACAAAAAGTCGCCTCATCTAGCGGTTTAGTAAAGATATCCGCCAATTGATCCTCGATCCTTACACCTTCTAATGAAATATCATTTTTTGCAACATGATCTCTAAGAAAGTGATGGCAGATATCTATGTGCTTGGTGCGAGAGTGTTGAACCGGATTATTTGCAAATTTTACCGCACTTTCATTGTCGCACAAAAGAGGTACTTTTTCTAGAACTACACCATAGTCTAGTAAAGTTTGTTTCATATAAAGAATTTGTGCACAACAAGTACCCACGGCAATGTATTCCGCTTCGGCGGTTGACAAAGCCACACTATTTTATTTCTTGGAGGACCAAGACACAAGTGATCTACCAAGCAAATGGCACCCTCCAGATGTGCTTTTTCTATCCACTTTGCAACCAGCATAATCCGAATCAGAATAGCCAACTAATTCAAATATAGCTCATTTGGGATACCAAAGGACAATACTTGGTGTGTGTCTAAGATACCTAAGGATTCTTTTAATGGCAATCAAATGAGTTTCCTTAGGATTAGCTTGAAATCTAGCACACATACACACACTAAACATGATGTCGGACCTAGATGCGGTTAAATATAAAAAGCTACCAATCATAGAGCGGTAGAGAGTTTGATCAACCGTGTTACCTCTCTCATCTAGGTCGAGATGTCCATTAGTTGGTATTGGTGTCTTGATTGGCTTACATTCATCCATCTTGAATCTCTTGAGAAGATCATTTGTATATTTCTCTTGAGAGATGAAAATCCCTTCTCTCATTTGCTTGACTTGAAAACCAATAAAGAATGTAAGCTCTTCAATCATTGACATCTCAAACTCCTTCGACATCAATTCACCAAACTATTTGCAAGAATCTTCATTTGATGATCCAAAGAAGATATCATCAACATACACTTGACAAATGAAGATATACCCATCAAGCTTCTTGGTGAATAGTGTGATGTCAACCTTCTTAATGGTGAAGCCCTTCTCAATGAGGAAGTCCCAAAGACGCTCATACCAAGCTCTTGGGGCTTGCTTAAACCCATATAGCGTCTTGGACAACCTATAAACATGATTAGGATATCTAGGGTCTTCAAACCTGAAAGGTTGATCAACATAGACTAGTTCATTAATAAAGCTATTTAAAAATGTACTTTTTACATCTATTTGATATAGTTTCATGTCATGATGTGATGCATATGTAAGGAGGATACAAATGGCTTCTAGTCTTGCAACCGGTGCAAAGGTCTCTACAAAATAAAACCTTCAACTTGAGAGAAACCCTTTGCAACTAGTCTTGCCTTGTTCCTTACAATAACGCCTTGATCATCTTGTTTGTTGCGAAACACCCACTTTATTCCAATGACTCTTGCACCTTTTGGTCGCCCTTCAAGAGTCTAAACTTCATTGCGGGTGAAGTTGTTCAACTCTTCATGCATGACATTTATCCAATCTGAATCTTGAAGAGCTTCTTCTACCTTAGTAGGCTCAAAACAAGAGACAAAAGAGTGATGTGCAATAAATGAAGCAAATTTTTGTGAGCGAGTCATTACACCCTTTGATGGACTCCCTATGATGAGATCTTGTGGATGATCTTGTAGTAGAGGTGTGTTCCTTCTATTGACCACTTGAGGAGAAGGTTGTGGAGCATCAACATCTTGTGCTTGTACCACCATTTGATTATGGGAGACATGAGTGTCTTTATTTTCTACTCTCTCATCTTTATCACCATCTTGTGGCACATTTGATGAAGAAGATGGATCAATTACTTGTACATCATCTTCATCATCTTTAGGCTTGATGTCTTCAACCGAAATGTTCTTCATTGCCTCCCTCAATGGTTCATCACCTACATCATCAAGATTCTCATGTGCTCCTTGGGAGCCGTTAGATTAATCAAATTCCATATCATATCTTTCTTCAACCAATCCGGTGGCATGATTAAATATTCTATATGATTTGGACTTTGATGAGTAACCAACAAGAAAACCAATATCACAATATTTTTGAAACTTCCCTAGGTGTTACCACTTCTTGTAGATGTAGCATTTGCAACCAAACATCCTAAAGAAGGAGACGTCTGGCTTCTTCTCATTGAGCAACTCATAAGATGTCTTGCCAAGAAACTTTTAAAGGAATAGGCGGTTGAATACATAGCATGCGGTGTTGATAGCTTCCGCCCATAGAGCTTCGGGAGTGTTGTACTCATCAAGCATTGTTCTTGCTAGTGTGATCAATGTCCGGTTCTTTCTCTCAACTACAACATTTTGTTGAAGAGTATAAGTTGCGAAGACCTCATGCTTGATCCCAACTTTATAACAATAGGCTTCTATGTTTGTGTTGTTAAATTCTTTACCGTTGTCGCTTCTAATCTTTTTGAGCTTCACTTCAAACTCATTTTGTGCTCTCTTGGCAAACTTCTTGAAGCATGATGCAACTTTGGATTTGTCATAAAAGAAGAATACCCATGTGTATCTTGAATAGTCATCAACAATCACAAGACAATAAAGATTTTCTCCTAAACTCTTGTACGTTGTTGGTCCAAATAAGTCCATGTGAAGGAGTTCTAGCACTCTTGTGATTAACATAAAAGCTTTTGTTGGATGAGTATTTGCAACTTGCTTGCCGGCTTGACATGCACAACAAAGCTTTTCCTTCTCAAACTTCACATCCTTCAATCCTCTCACCAAATCATTCTTCATTAGCTTCTTGAGTGAGCTCATCCCAACATGAGCAAGTCTTCTATGACATAGCCACTCAAGTGTTGTTTTGGTGAATAGGCAAGTCTTCAAGTGAGCATCTTCGGAAGTGAAATCCAGTAAATATAGGTTGTTCTATCTAAATCCTTTGAATATCTTTTGATCATCATCCTTCTTAGATACAACAACTTCCTTCTCGGTAAACAAGCATTGGAAGCCAAGATCACATAATTGTCCAACGGATAGCAAGTTAAAGCTCAATGAAGAAACATAGAGCACATTTGAGATAGAATGATTATTTGATGTTGCCACTTTGCCCAATCCTTTAACCATGCCATTTGAATTATCTCCAAATGTGATTCTTTCTTATCCATCCACTTCTTCATCTAGTGAGGTGAACATACGAGGATCACCGGTCATATGTTGTGTGCAACCACTATCAATTATCCAATGACTTCCACCGGTCTTGTAGTTTATCTATACACAAGAGATCAAGCTTTAGGAACCCAAACTTGTTAAAGGCCCTTCACCTTCTCAACAAGTGACTTTGCTACCCAAATTTTCTTAGGCCTATTCTTGTTGGGAGGTCCTAAGAACGTAACTTTTATCTTTCCACTAGAATCCTTTCTAAGCATGTAGTGAGCATTGAAAGTAAAAGGTCTAGCATGCTTGGGCAAGGGTTGTGGTGGAGTTTGGCACTCATGGGCAAAGTGACCTTCTTGTCCACACTCAAAACACTTCTTTGGCTTTTGTTGTTGTTGTTGTTGAGATTGAGCCTTCTTCTCTTTATTTGCCATGTACCCAATGTCACTTTTATCCATCTTCATGACGGTGTTCATTAGTACCTCACTTTGAAGATGCTTGTCTCTTGTGAACTTGATCAATCCAATCTTTAGATGTTCTTTCTTCAACTTGAGCTTTTTGTTCTCTTCCTTGAGTGCATCATTATTTTTTTCTCTTCCTTGAGCTTCTTGTTCTCTTCTTTGTGCTTCTCATTCTCAAGAATCAAATCACCATCATGATCAAGAGTTTCTAGTACTGTAGTGTTGGTGGTTTTGAGCTCTTTAAGATCTTTCTTGAGCTTTTTATTGTCATTCTTGAGCTTGACAAACTCATCATAATTATCGGTCTCAACCACTTGCTTGCCCTTGCTACTAGAACTTTGCTTAATGCTCTCAATGATCAAATCATCATATGATGTAGCTATATCAATCTTAACAACATCGTTAGTAGCATCATATGGCTCATTAGATAGAAATTCTTGAGCAATGATAAGATTATCATGATTAATTTTAAGATTAGTATATTCATCTTTTAGCATATTATGGCTAGTGATGAGCTCATTGTGTATCCCCTCAAGTTTATCATGTTTATCTTTAAGCTCTTTCTTAGAAGATTTGAGCTACTTGAGTTTGGATGACATAGCATCTTTTGCTTCTCTAAGCTCAACACTAGCCTTTTCGGCTATATCACATTTAGCTAAAAGAAAATCATTCTTAGCTTCTAGCTTGTCATTCTTAGCTCTAGTCTTTCCAATAATCTTAGTATATTGATTTAGCAATTTAACAAGATTATCATAGGAAGGTGTTTCATATTCATCATCACTATCACTATTATCATTATTAGCATGATCATCACCACTACTATCATCATCATTTAATACTTTGCGTTCACCTTTGGCCATAAGGCATAGGTGTGTAGAGGATGATGAAGGTGGTCTTGGTGAAGATGATGAAGAGTCAATCACAATGGCGGCCACCTTCTCATTGTCACTATTATCATTGGATGAGCAACTTGATGAATCAATGGCTATGAGCCAATCACCGACGATGTATGCCTTCCCATTCTTCTTCTTCTTGTAGAAGTCCTTCTTGCCATCTTTCTTCTTGTATGGCTTATTCTTCTTCTTCCCATCTTTATCTTCATTGCTTGAGTCATCTTTCTTGCCCTTATATTTGTTCTTGTACTTGTCTATTTTGGACTTAGTGCATTGATGTGCTAGATGACCAAGTTCTCCATAATTATTGCAATCCATCTCCGAGATTGGCTTTCTTCTTGTGCTAGTGTGGGGGTATGGCCCTCAAGATATGGGCCGCACCATCGGAGGTGGCCCAGCCCACAAGATCAAGGCGTGCACGGCACTGCTCGGCGTGCACCGCAAGACATTGTATAGTACCAAATAGGATACTTACCTTGTAAGCCTGCTCCTCCAGACTATATAAGGAGAGGCAGGGGTCCCCTAGCGGATAGAATCTATCAGATCGGATCTACATACAGATCAATACAATACACCAAAGACACAGGACATAGGGTATTACGTCGATCAGACGGCCCGAACCTGTCTAAATTGTTGTCTCTGTGCCTTGTGTCACCATCCGATTCATGATCACGTGTACCCCCACTGACAAATCTACCATCGTGGGATACCCCTCGGTGGACTGTCGAGCATATTCTGTCGACAGTTGACGCGTCAGTTAGGGGTATGCGCTTGATCCATGGCGAGCCAGATGGACCTCAAATCAACAACGCATTCTCGTCATCAATCTCGTGGAGATCCATGTCGGTCCACGACGACGATTCATCGCTACTACACCAGCCCCCGCGACAGTAGATCCGATCTCAGAACCACCTTCGAGGTCGTCTTCACCAACAACTCACCACACGCCAGGTGTTCGCCGTCAATGCCAACCAGATAGCACCATACGCCGCCGACCAGACGCTCTGTCCAAAGCTAAGTCACACTTTAATATTTTCCTAAATATTCTCTAATCTCCGTATATCGCCATAATATTTCTCCGAACTATTTTCTCCATATTTGCTCTCCAAACGATTTTTCGAACCCCCGAACAGTCCTGTTGAAGCTCGGACGCCTCCAGAGACGGCCCTGTCTCTGGCTCCTCCCTACACGAGCACGAGCGTCTGCCCTCTGTGTTATGGGTGGTTGGCAGCGGCTCCTTGGTCACGCCTGTTCCTCCTACACGTGCACGGGCTCCGCGCTCGACGTTATGGACTATGGGCTAACTAAGGCTGGAGACTCAGCTACACACTAACTGTTCGGGCGGTTTATATTAAACATAAATATATTTTCACGCCAACTGATCGCCCAACTGTATACGCCGTTTCATCACCATTGCTTATTTTTCTCTAGAGCTCATTTATTTTTACATCATGTACTACCCGTTCTACATGTTTGTATTGCAGGATCATCGTCCAGGTGATCGAATCACCTGGTGCTCGGGCTTCCCCACCGATCAACTGGTCGGACCGCTCGGTTCAAGGACTCCGTCGCCGACCAGTTGATCGGACTGTTCGCCGCTAGTGCTTCATCGCCAGCTACGTCGGTTACTCCTCCGCCCACGGATTCTTCATGCTCGAGGACTAAGTGGGCACACTTCACTGCACGGACGTCGTCAGCTACGTCGGTGCTCAGACATCGCCGCCTACGTCGAGGACTCCTTGGTGCTCGGACCTCGCCGCCTACACCAATGACTCCTCGGTGCTCGGACATCGCCGCCTACGTCGGGGACTCCTCGCTCCTCGGCGCTCGGACATCGCCGCCTACGCCGGGGACTCCTCGCTCCTCGGTGTTCGGTCATCGCCAGCGACGCCAGGGACTCCTCGCTCCTCGGTGCTCGGACATCGCCGCCTACACCGGGGACTCCTCGCTCCTCGGTGCTCGGTCATCGCCGCCGACGCCGGGGACTCCTCGCTCCTCGCTCCTAGGTGCTCGGTCATCGCCGTCGACACCGGGGACTCCTCGCTCCTCGATGCTCGGTCATCGCCGCCTACGCCGGGGACTCCTCGCTCCTCGGCGCTCGGTCATCGCCGCCTACGCTAGGGACTCCTCGCTCCTCGGTGCTCGGTCATCGCCGTCTACGCCAGAGACTCCTCACTCCTCGGTGCTCGGTCATCGCCGTCTACGCCGAGGACTCCTCGCTCCTTGGTTCTCGATCATCGCCAGCTACGCCGAGAACTCCCTGGGTGCTCGGATATCGCCGGCTACACTGGGGACTCCTTGTTGCTCAGATCTTGCTACGTCTCGTCGGTGTGCTATCAAGCTGCTCCATGCTGTTCGGATCAGGGTGCTGATCTTGGGCAGCACGTCTAGGGTTTTGATACGCGCATATCAGACGACGTCGACAAGCTTTCAGACTTCTTTGACCCCGCTACAAGATTCATTCTTTATCTTCCAGTAGGCTCAGGGACTAAGTGGGCATACTTCACCTTACGGTGAATGTGCTTGTTCTCATCTCGAGGCTATGCCCGGAGACTAGCTACCTGCTTGGCTGGTCTTCTACTTTCTAACCCTGGCACCACATGACTACGTCACCTATTGTCAGGCTCGGGGACTAGCTGTGGGGGTATGGCCCCCAAGATATGGGCCACACCATTGGAGGTGGCCTAGCCCACAAGATCAAGGCGTGCACAGCGCTGCTCGACGTGCACCGCAAGACATTGTATAGTACCAAATAGGATACTTGCCTTGTAACCCTATACCTTCAGACTATATAAGGAGAGGCAGGGGCCCCTAGCGAATAGGACCTATCAGATCAGATCTACATACATATCAATACAATACACCAAAGACACAGGACGTAGGGTATTACGTCGATCAGACGGCCCGAACCTGTCTAAATCGTTGTCTCTACGCCTTGTGTCACCATCCGGTTCCTAATCACGCGCACCCCCACCGACAAATCTACCATCACGGGATATCCCTCGGTGGACTACCGAGCATACTCTATCGACAGCGAGTGAAGAACTTTTTCTTGCCATCAAATTTGATGCCACTCTTGTTAAGCTTCTTTAGCATCTTGGCGGTTCTTCTCACCATGAGAGCAAGACTTGCATCATCAATTTTATCATCACTTGAGCTCACATACTCAAGCTTTGATTTGCCCTTCTCTTGGCTAGCTTTGAATGCTAAGTCCTTGTCTTTCTTCTTAGTAGAGGATGAGTCATCTTGTGGTGTGATGTGCATGTACATCTCATGAGCATTGATCTTTTCTAAGATTTATGTTGGTGTAGCGGTGGAAAGATCACCTCGATGAAACACGGTCACAATATGCCCATATTTGTCAATGGAGAGGACACTCAAGATTTTTATTACAACGTCGGATGGTTGCATTTGAGTAAGTCCAAGCCCATTGACTTTCTCTATAAGAACATTCAAACGTGAGTATATTTCATTAGCACTCTCTTTAGGAAGCATCTCAAATGAATTTAGCTTTTTCATGACAAGATGATAGCGTTCCTTACGCTCGCTCTTTGTTCCCTCATGGAGCGCACAAATGTCCGGCCATAGTGCATGGGTGTCTTTATGGTTCCTCACCCGATTAAAAACATCATCGCAAAGACCTCTAAAGATGGTGTTTCTAGCATTTGTATTCTATTTTTCGTAATTGACCTCATCGCCATGTAGATGCGTGGGATCCCGAGATTTTGGAAATCCTTGTAAGGCGGCTCTAAGTATACCAACATCTAGAGCTTCTAAATACGCCTCCATGTGGATTTTCTAATAAGAAAAATCATCCCCCTCAAAGATAGGAGGAGATTCATCCCCGTGAGACATCTTTCTCTAGACGGTTAAGTCTAATTTCGTGAGCACGAGGCTCTGATACCAATTGAAAGGATCAAGATATCCAAGAGGGAGGTGAATTGGGCTAATTCTAAATTTCTTTGCAATAATTAAACCCTATGGTTAGCCCAACTTCACCCCTTGTGCCTAGAAAGTGTTTCTAAAGTTCTACCGCATAAAAAGTCTTGCAACGTAAGTTCCAATCCTACTCTAGCATGGCAATTCTATGAATGTAAAGACAAGAATTGAATTGCTCAAAGTAAATGCTTAAAGTAAAGAGAGAAGGAGGAACGCGATGATGTTTTGCCAAGATATCGGAGAGTCATCACTCCCCACTAGTCCTTGTTGGAGCACCCGCGCAAGGGTGTAGCTCCTCCTTGATCCGCGCAAGGATCAAGTGCTCTCTACGGGTTGATTCTTTGACACTCCATCGCGTTGAATCGCCCACAACCGCTCACAACTTGAGTTGGGTCATCCACAAGCTCCGCCGGATGATCACCAAGCTCTCAATCACCACCAAACCGTATAGGTGATGGCGATCACCAAGAGTAACAAATACGAACTCTCACTTGACCACGGCAAGCCTAATGAGAAGGGTGGATGCACACTTTGCTACTCTTGTTTTCACTAATGAGGTCTCACTTTTGGATTCTCAAATCTCAATCACCTCACTAGGACCTTGCTTTTCTTGACACTCTCAAGGGTGTTTCTCAGCTGTTGGAATGAGCAAAAGTGCTCCCTCACATGAATGGTGGAAGTATTTATACACCTGTGTTCAAAACGAACCATTATGTGCTTCTGCGGGGTGACCGGACGCTCCAGTCAGTTCACCCCGAAACTCAGTGTTTAAGTTGTGATCGGACGCTGAACAGCGTCCGGTCAGCACTGACCGGACACGTCCGGTCACGATTTTCCCTCTCTAAAACCTTACTGGAGTTGACCGAACGCTGACACCTAGCATCCGGTCGCTCACCTCTTAGCGTTCGGTCGCACCAAACGATTTCACCTTGATCAAATGAACTAACCGGACTCTGCGCCAATATCTGGTCACACCGAAACCTGCGTCCAGTCAGTATTTGACCGTCCATTCACTTCCAACTCACAATCATACGTGAATGAAGTTAGCTCCAATAGATCTAAGGGCTTTTTAGGAGTTACCTAGTGCTAGATTTAGCATGTGTGCACCACACCTAACCCACTAGACTCACCTAGGTCAAGCTACCCGTCCATACCCCCCTTAATAGTACGGCCAAAGGAAAAACAAAATCCTAAAGTACTCTAAGTGTCTCTCCAACTCCAAATGACACTTAGAACTAGTTCATCCTTAACCTTGTCGTCCATCCTTTGAAAACCGAAACAATTTTCATCGTAGGGGCATGACAACCATGATTGCCCAATCAATCTCTATTACCATGACCTAACTTAATTGCCCCTACAAAACACACGTTAGTCATAGTAATTACGTACTGTCATTAATCACCGAAACCCAACTAGGGGCCTAGATGCTTTCAACTCGATTGTTCTACAAAAATTGCCGAACTTAGCTTCGTCAACGCGTTGTCCGACTTAGGAATATTTCGGCTAAGTCCTCAACGGTTTTGCGTCGAATGCGATTTCCATGCTAGTCGATATACTAGCTAGCAAATCCCGTTCTCGACCGTACGTATTTCACCATCACCTACGAAGTTCATGCGACAAACTTTACTAAAGCTTTGCATATGCGTTCTATAGCATTTTCATTTCATAAAAATTCATTTAGAACCCTAAGTAATACAACGCGACATGAAATGTAACATGCGTTTCATGTTTCAAATGAACGTTTCAAGTTCCGTATATTGCTTTATACCCTATATTACACACATTTACACACAAGTATGATGCTCATGCAGTGTTTTAGCAAAAAGATATACAGTGTAACACCGAGGGTGTTACAAATCTACCCCCCCTAAAATAAAATCTCGACCTAAGATTTTTCATGTGCCTAGTGTGAGAAGGAGATAGGAAGTACATTTCAACGTAACAACTACTCATCAGAACCAGAGAGAAGGTGGGGGTAATGCTTCAATATATATCTCTCTTGTTCCCACGTGGCCTCATCCTCAGAGTGGTTTTGTCACTGCACCTTGTAGAACTTTACCATATTATTTTTTGTCCCTCTTTCTTTTCATCCAGGATTTTGACAGGGTGCTCAACATAAGTCAAATCAGACTGAAGGGGAAGTCCTTCAATTTCTATAGCTTCATCAGGAACCCTCACATTTCTTCAATTGCGATACATGAAACGCATTATGTACCGCAGATAAACTAGCAGGAGCTAGAGACGATAAGCAACTGGGCCACACTGCTTTAAAATTTGGTAAGGACCCACATATCGGGGAGCTAGCTTGCCATGGATACCAAACCGATGCACCCCTCGCATAGGCGATACTTTGAGGTACACATAATCCCCAACTTCAAACTGCAAGGGTCTTCTTCGCTTGTCCGTATAGGCTTTTTGTCTGCTCTAAGCTACCTTCAAGTGACTCCGAATAATGGTGACTTGCTCTCGAGCCTTTTTGACGAATTCTAGCCTAAAGTATCCACGGTCTCCTACTTCAACCTAGTTTAGTGGTGTCCTATATTTTTTCCCATATAGAGCTTCAAATTGTGCCTTGCGGATGCTCTCGTGGTAACTATTATTGTAAGAAAATTCAGCTAACTTTAGGCATCCATCCCACTTCTCAGAAAAAAAAATGGCACAAGCTCTCAATATATCCTCGAGCACCTAGTTCACCCTTTCAGTTTGACCATCAGTTTGTGGATGATAGGCTGAGCTTCTGAGGAGGTGAGTACCAAGACAGTGTTGTAGTAGCTCCTAGAAACGAGACAAAAACTAAGCCTCTATCAGAGAAGCTAGTGGGGGAACTCTATGTAGGGTCACAATCCGATCAAAATATATCTCAGCATACTTCTTGGTTATATATTTAATGTCCATTGGGATAAAATGAGTAGTCTTCGTGAGACGGTCCACAATGACCCAAATAGAATCATAGCCCAGAGATGTGCGGGGCAAACCCACCACAGTCTATGGAGATATCTTCCCACTTCCAAACAGGAACAGGCAAGGGCTATAAATATCCTGTAGTACGCATATGATCTGCATTAACTCTCCCATAGGTGTCGCACTCCGCAACATACTGGGTGATGTCCTGCTTCATGTTGGACCACCAGCACAAGTGGCACAGATCATGATAAATCTTGTTGCTGCCAGAATGGATAGACAACTTTGAATGGTGAGCTCCATTTAAAATCTTCCTTTTTAGCTTCTCATTGGATTGAACCACCAATCTATCCTTGTATCTCACTACTCCTTGCTCATCAATGATAAAGTGAGGACCACGCCCCTCGGCAATCAATTTCTTGATGTGAGGAATTTCTTTAGGGTCTTCCCTTTGCTCCAGAATGATCTGCTCTAGCAATTCTGAAGTTAAGGCAATGTGAGCTAACACCTTTACATGGTTGAGAGACAAAGGTGTTTCCTCAACCTGATGTGACTTTCGGCTCAAGGCATCAGGTACCACATTAGCCTTTCCTGAGTGGTAATGGACTTCCAAGTTGTAATCCTTTATCAATTCTAACCACCTCCTTTGCCTCATATTCAGCTCAGACTGAGTGAAAATATACTTGAGGCCCTTATGATTTGTAAAGATGTGTATTGTTGCCCAACAAATAATGCCTCCAAATTTTTAGAGCGTGGACCACAGCACCTAGCTCTAAATCATGGGTGGGGTAATTTACTTCGTGCTTTTTCAGTTGACGCGAAGCATAAGCTATCACACGCCCATCTTGCATAAGCATACATCCCAACCCCGTCTGAGACATCACAATATACATCAAAGGGTCTGTCAATATATGGCTAGGCCAACACAGGAGTAGTGGTCAGAAATGTCTTCAAAGCTTAGAAGGCTTCTTCACAGGTTGGGCTCCAATTAAACTTAGCTTCTTTTTAGAGCAGCTTGGACATTGGCTGAGCTATCTTAGAGAAATCTAGGATAAAACACCGATAGTACCAAGCTAGACCAAGGAACTAATAAATCTAGTGCACAGACTTATGAGACTTCCAATTCAACACATCTTGCACCTTGCTGGGATCTACTGAAATGCCGTCAGGTGTCAACACATGCCCCAAAAACTACACTCGATCTAACTAAAATTCACACTTGCTAAATTTAGCATATAGTTTGTGCTCCCTTAGTCGAGCCAGTACTATCCGAAGGTGTTGGGCATGCTCTTCATCATTCTTGGAATATATCAGGATATCATCAATGAATACTACCACAAACTTGTCCAGCTCCGGCATAAAGACTGAATTCATCAGGTACATGAAGAATGCAGGAGCGTTGGTGAGACCAAAAGACATCACTAGGTACTCATACAGCCCATACCTAGTAGAAAAAGCTGTCTTTAGTATATCATGTGATCTGATCTTGATCTGATGATAGCCTGAACGGAGGTCAATCTTCGAGAACACCTTGGCACCAGCTAGCTGATCGAACAAAGTATCTATGCGGGGCAAAGGATACTTGTTCTTAATTGTTACCGCATTAAGAGGGCGGTAATCCACATACATCCGCAGAGTACCATCCTTCTTCAAAAAAATGGCTGGACAACTTCATGGTGAAGAGCTAGGATGGATGAAGCCTTTTTCCATCAACTCTTCCAGCTACTTCTTCATCTCAGCCAATTTCTTTGAAGCCATGCGATATAGGCGTCTAGAGATAGGAGCAGTACCAGACTCTAGCTTAATGGAGAATTCCACCTCTCTGTCTGATGGCAATCCAGGTAGATCTTTAGGAAATACATCTAGGAACTCGCATACCATGGGAATGGAGGTAAGATTAGGATAGGCTTCAACATGGGCAGCAACAGGTAAGACTGGATCTAGGGGTACAAGAAGAGACATCCTATCCTTAGAAGAAGGAAGCCATAACTCCACACTTCTCCGCTTTATATCCAAGAATAGCACCAATGCCTTACCCAGACAGTACCATGAACTAGAGACGGTAAGTATGAGTGGCTAATACCAAGTTTATTGTGTCCGTCCGAGTATTGATGCACATCTGCGCACTCAGAGTACGGATTCTATAAGCATATGGTATAGCCAAAAGAGGTATGTTGTGCCGATCTGCAAACCCTGTGCTCATAAATAAATGTGATATTGTTTACCTTGAGCGACGGTTCATAAATGTCAAGATCGATTTAGATCAGCCTCATATCCTTTAGGTCCGTCATTTGCTTCATCACAACACGATACTGTTTACCTTGAGCGACGGTTTATGTTTCATCGGCTGTTTTTACTTTGATCTTGATCGCGCATAGTACGCGTTTAATGCATGCATAGTCTTGAAGAGGTTTGCTGGCTAGTTAAATGTAGTTTATAGTTCACCATTATAGTTGTAACGATTCGATCGATCCCCACTGATGGCACTATAGAATGGAGGATGCTAGTTAGTAGATTTGTTCCTGATTAGGCGTAACCTTAGCTGTTTGTTATGTCTGCATCGGCTAAATAGCTGATCGCCTGTGCGTTAATGCCTATAGTGTGCGTCCATAATTCTGTTAAGCTTGAATAGATCTGTGTATTTCACGGCTGCATCGATCTGGTCGAACCCCACTATTAGAGATAGCAGGTTAGGTCTGATGAGTCCATAGGTTTATCCATGTGAAATAGTCGATTCTTCGCATGCTATAGTTCTTTTCACCTGAATCGGCTATTTTAGTCGATTCATCCGTGCCTTCACGAATAGCATGTCTTTCGGAAAGCCTGTCTAAGTATGGATGTATTTACGGATTCTTTGGTTTTAGTTTGTTACTATCATCACAGCTGTCATCGATCCGGTCGAACCTCACTGTTGGAGGTAACAGATTAGATTCAGAGCGTCTGTAGATCTGTTTGTGTTAGATAGTCGATTTGTTCGCATGCTATATCTTTTCTCGTTAGATTCATTGACTCAATGATTTATACTAGTAATTTCCACCTAGCTGATGATCTCTTTTACATATACGTGCATTGTATCTGTCAACATAAAATCAATCGCTACCCACGAGCTTTACAGTCCGTAACAGCCGATTTCTGTGCGTATCGGCTATTTAATCGTTTTTCCCGTATGGCTGCTCCTGAAGCGACACACTTGGAACTGTCTGGGCACAGACCGACATGTTCCCCTTAAATTACTGATAAACTTTCTCTCCTTGTCAATTGCAGTGTCAAATTAATTGGCACATCTCGGAAGAAATACACAGGATCGATTCAACGCCAGGCGGATCTCTAGCTCCATCGAGCAGACCCTTCTGGCTTGCTGTGTGTTGACAAATTTTCGTGCCGACACACGTTCTGACACGCCTGGGGGGACCCCACAATCGTCATGGCGGCTTACTACAACAATGACATCCTTATGGTGCCTTATGAAGACTTACCTGATGGAGATAAAGATGTTATCAGCAAAGATATAGAAGAATTTTAGAACAGGTGTTTGTTATCCTATACCAATACACGTGACAATACAATTGTTCAGAAATATCCACTACCAAGAGTTCTGTTGTATGGCCAGACAGATGCAGATGAAGTTGAAGACAGGTGTTTCTTCATAGAAGTTGTAAACAAGTTCGTTCATGATGCCATGTCGAATTATAATGAAGTTTTCTTGAACACATTCCACAACACCATGAAATGGGTGTTTCATGGGTTTCTAGTTGATCAGGTTGGGCCGGCTTATTACAACATTCCACATCTATCAACTTAGGGGACTAATCAAGCCGGTACTAGCCATCAAGAAATAGCACCCGCTGGTAATGATGATGTCCAGGTGGTTCAGAGCTCATCTGAGCAAGTTTAGGGTGCTGATGCTAATCAAATACAGTATAATCCTAGATTGTCAGAACAGCATGTGCAACAGCCGACAGGGCAATTTTGGCACATCAGGCCAGATACCATCGCCGGCTCAAAAAATAGCGCCATCAGTTCAAAGGATTCGTAGAGATATAGATCCTAACATCTACAACCAGAGACTTCAAGCAACAAACCAGCAAAGGACCCAACAGATGGATATTTCACAAGGGTATCATTATGGCACAGATTACAACACCCTTCATATGATTCTAAATCTGGGGTACCAAGGTACCCAAAATTTTAATCCACAGATGAGTCAGCAATTGCAGAGAGATTCAAATTCAAATGATGATGAGTTGTTGCTGAGAGTGACAGAGATGATGAAGAATCAGTTCAGTTTGAAGCCAAAAGGGCAGACCTTCTCGTACAAACATCCATATCCAAATGGTATGATTTGGTCGCTCTCCCAGCGAATTACAGGCTCCGAGAGTTGGCTAAGTTCACTGGCCAAGATAGCACAGGCACAATAGAACATGTCAGTCGGTATCTTACATAGTTGGGCGAAGCATCCATTGAAGAGGCACATCGAGTTCGTTTCTTCTCCTTGTCTCTGTCAGGGCCAGCCTTCACTTGGTTTTCATCACTGCTAGTTAACTCCATTACCAATTGGGCAAACCTAGAGGCATAGAGATCAAGTTTCATACATATTTTTATACTTGGACTGGAGAAAAGAAGATTACCAATTTGACAACTATAAGGCAGAGAACTAATGAATCGGACATCAAGTTTCTTCAGAAATTTCGAGAAACTAGAAATCTATGCTTCTTACTGAACTTGACTGATGATCAACTAGCTGCTTTAGCCGTTCAAGGAATGTTGCCAACATGGAGAGAGAAACTGCTGGGACAAGAATTTGACAACTAGGGTCAATTGGCTCAACGAGTGGCGGCGCTCAATAGCCAATTTTAGAATATACGCAGAGATACCGGATTCTAGAAAAGTACCACAATGGTCGAAGCCTATAATCCATATTTAGTCGATGACTACTACGAGGACGATGAAGAAGAAGAGGTTGCTGCGGCCGAATGGAATTAGGGTAAGAAGACAGTATTGGTGCCAAATCCTTAGGGAAGAGGAATCGAAGAGAGCTATGACTTTGACGTCACAAAATCGGACAAGCTCTTCGATTTCTTGCTCGAGAAAGGATAGATCAAGTTACCCGACAATCATGTTATGTTGTCTCCTGATCAGTTGAAGAATAAGTTCTACAAGTTTCATAATGCTACATCTCATTTTTCTAATGAATGTAGAGTTTTCCGACAGCATATACAGAGGGCTATTCAGTAAGAAAGGCTCAAATTTGATACACCTCGGAAGATGAAAGTTGATGATAATCCTTTCCCAGGAGATCAAAACATGGTCGATGCTAGGCTGCTCAAGGAGAAGACTAAAGTCCTAACATCAGTTAGATCAAGAGAAACTAGAACAGTCAATCCTGAGATGCAAATATCGGCTGATGAATATAGAAAGATTAGAAGGCGTCGTGACGAGCAAAAGAACCGATATGAGCACGGAGAGACATCAAAGGATGGGACGACAAGGCCACGTATTACATCTTGAATTTTGTTGAATAAATGGCAACGACAAAAGGAAAAGGATTATCAACGTTGGTTAGAAAAGCAAGAATACCAGCGTCAATAGAAAAAAGAGGTACGAAAGAAAATAAGATGAATCACATTGGAATTGTCCTTTCTTCAGATATTGCTGGAACGAAGGTTTGAAATTGTCGACCATAAATAACTGTCCAGAGTGTAGCGAACAATATTGGGAGTTTAGGCAATCTCAAGCCAACCGTCGGTCTATCCATGCTCAAGATGCGTACCATCATAATAACATTGATTGGCGCTTAAAAAATATGAGTGTTCATGATCGGCTTAGAAAACGAGTTGTTGATCAAAACTGGGCTGATTATGAAGAAGAAAGTATGAGGAAGAATATATTTGGCAAGATGGCCAATGGTGTTCAGGAGGTCTGATAAGAAGCTAGAAAAGAAGAGTGCAACGGCTAAGGAACAGAGAACTAGAACAGGCTCAGGCATCTGGAAAACCTCAAGTGTGGTGTGCTAAACAAACTGCCAATAGAGGGCAACCATCGGCTAATATTCAAATGGTTTTTCTATTGCCATCAAAATTCAAAGCTCCAATAGATCAAGAAGTTTATTCAGATTTTGATAAATCGAAGTATGAAGAGATAGTTCTCAAGTTCACAGTTATACAGCAGGCTATATTCGATAAGCCAGTCAAGCATCGGTACTTGAAGGCTTTATATGTAAAAGGTTTTGTTGATGGAAAGCCAATGAACAAGATGTTGGTGGATGAAGGTGCTTTTGTCAATCTTATGTCTTACATCACTTTTCGTAAGCTTGGCAAAGGACCAGGAGATTTGATTGAGACCGACATGATGCTTAAGGATTTTGGGGTAATGCGTCTAAGACCCGAGGGGCAATAAACGTCAAACTGACAATCGGGAGTAAGACTCTGCTCACCACATTCTTCGTCATCGATGAAAAAGGGTTATACAGTTTACTTCTTGGTCATGATTGGATTCATGCAAACTGTTGTGTGCCATCAACCATGCATCAGTGTTAGATTCAATGGCATGGAGATGATGTCGAGCTAGTTCGCGCTGATGAATCTATGAGTATCGCAACAGCCGATCCAGTATTTTAGGAGTTAGAAGACTTCAAATGCTTTTTTGGCAAGCTGTGGGAAGGAGGCTTTATTAGAATTAATAATGAAAGCCAACAGCCGATCCAAGCAGTCGACTTTGAAATTTTATTTTAATGGATAATTCAATAGATGATACAAATGGCAAACTAGGACATGACTTCACGTCGGCTGATGAATTAGAAGAGGTAGATATTGGTTCTAGAGATAGGCCTAGGCCGACATATGTAAGTGTCAAGTTGGATCTTGAGTATAAGCAAGAGTTAGTCGATTTATTAAAGGAATTTAAAGACTGTTTTGCTTGAGAATACTATGAGATGCCTAGTCTAGACCGATCGATTGTTGAACATCAATTGACAATCAAACCTAGATATCGACCGTTTAAACAAGCTCCGATAAGATTCAACCCAAACGTACTTGATGATATCAAAAAGGAGACTGAAAGGTTACTGGAAGCAAAGTTTATCCGACCATGCCGATATGCAGAGTGGATATCGAATGTTGTTCCTGTGTATTAGAAGAATGGAAAGTTAAGAGTTTGCATCGATTTCAGAGATCTGAACAAGGCCACACCCATAGATGGTTATCCGATGCCGATAGCCGATATGTTGATAGACGCAGCAGCCGGACACAAGGTTATTTGCTTCATGGACGACAATGCAGGATATAACCAAATTTTCATGGCTGAGGAAGACATAGCAAAGACCGCTTTTAGATGCCCTAGCGCAATCGGTTTATTTGAGTGGGGTGTGATGACCTTTGGTCTGAAGAATGCCGGTGCAACTTATCAGATGGCAATGAATTATATTTTTCATAAGTTGATCGGTAGGATTGTTGAAATCTATATTGATAATGTGATGATAAAATCCAAGGGATACAAGGAGCATCTAGTTGATTTGCGGGAAACTCTGGAATGCATAAGAAAACATGGTCTAAAAATGAATCCTAATAAGTGTGCCTTCGGAGTATCAGCTGGACAATTCTTGGGTTTCATGGTCCACGAGAGAGGAATTCAAGTTGGTCAAAAAAGCATAAAAGCAATTGATGAGGCAGTGCCCCCGACTACTAAAACAGAGTTACAATCTTTGCTTACAAAATTAATTTTATCAGGAGGTTTATTTCAAATTTATCAGAGAGAGTTCTGTCGTTTTGTCCCTTGTTGAAATTGAAAAATGATCAAGAATTTAAATGGGGTGATGTACAACAAAAGACGTTTGAGATAAAAGAATATATCAAATGTCCGCCCGTGCTGGTCCCTCCTCAGCAAGGTAAGCCTTTTAAGTTGTACATATCGGCCGATAACCAGACAGTTGGATCGACCCTGATGCAAGAGTTCGAAGGGAAAGAACGAGTTGTTTTCTATCTCGGTAGGAGGCACCTAGATCCAGAGACAAGATATTCTCTCGTCGAGAAGTTATGCTTATGCTTATATTTCTCTTGCACTAAGTTATAATATTACTTGTTGTCGGCTGAGTGTACAGTTTTCTCCAAGACTGATGTGATCAAGCACATGCTATCGATGCCAATATTAAATGGAAGAATGGGAAAATGGATTCTTGCGTTGTCAGAATTTGACTTGAGGTACAAATTGACTAAAGCAGTCAAAGGGCAAATAATAGCCGATTTTGTCACCCAGCATCATAAGCCAATTGTTGGCTATGTGGAGCCAGTACCCTGGATGTTGTTCTTTGATGGGTCATCATGCAAGCAAGGTGATGGCATTGGTATTGTTATTATTTCACCTCAGGAGACAAGTTTCGAGTTTGCTCTTCCAACTGAACCAATGGTTACCAACAACCAAGTGGAATATGAGGCTATTCTTAAGAGGCTTCAACTTCTTCATAAAGTAAAGGCCGAGGCAATTGAAATATTTGAAGAGTCATAGTTAATTATTAATCAGTTGATCATTCTATAAGAGTGCAAAGAAGATACTCTGAGGGGATATTATGATGAGTGCCAAAGGTTGCTCAAGGAATTTCCTCATGTCTCTTTTCAACATATTACGACAGCACAAAATCAAGAGGCTAATCGTTTATCTCAAAGTGTGTCAGGTTATCAAATGTTTCAAGAAGTCTTGAGTAGTGAAACCTTGAATAATGATTGAAGAGTTGAAATAGCTGATTACCTTAGAAATCTATCACAGAAAGTTACCAGAAAGCTAAGGTATAAATCGACTAAGTATGTTTTAGTGGATGATTAGCTATATTACAAAATAGTCGATGGGGTGTTGCTTAAATGCTTAAATCAAGAGGAAGCTAAGGTGTTGACGGGCGAAGTGCATGAAGGGATATGTGGAGCTCATCAATTGGCTTATAAGATGAAATGGATTATTCACAGAACTGGATATTTTTGGCCAACAATATTGGAAGACTGTTTTAAATATTATAAGGGGTGCCAGGACTGTCAACGTTTTGATAATGTCCAGAAATCGCCTGCATCAGCTATGAATCCAATAATCAAACCATGGTCGTTTCGAGGCTGGAGAATTGATTTAATTGGCCAGATTTTTCCGCCCTCAAGTAAAGGACATAAGTTCATATTGGTAGCAACGGATTACTTTACTAAGTGGGTTGAGGCAATTTCTTTGTAGACGGTAACCTCAAAGAACATGGTTGATTTTGTCAAGGAGCATATTGTGTATCATTTTAGGATTCCTCAAACTATCACTACCGATCAACGGATTACTTCACTACCGATCAATGGAGGCGAGCAGATCGTCGTTGTCGATCTATCTCCTCGGATAGCAGGGGAGCTGGCGGCGAGCTATTGATAAGAATGACCTCGAAGGCTGAGCGGAGTCGGCCCTATGCTCCGAGACGGTGGGGGCATCCCGAGTTGCACCCTCCTAATGATGAAGGCGCTGGCGTGATGACGCAGATCCATTGAGGGCCTCCTCAGCAGACCTCTTAGTGTTCTCCATGATCTCAAACATATGGGAAAGTAGAAATCGCACCAAAGACACGAAAAGTTTGGGACGAAGCAGGTTGTTTTTCGATCCACAGTCGTGGCCCGTATATATAGCCTGGGAAGGTGAAAGGATAGACTTCGTCGGGGTTATGAAACTAAAGTCAGATATGAAAACGGATAGACACTCTAGAAATTCAGGGTACGGATCACAAAGAGATAACAGATTCGGACTTATTGCTTCCCATAATCATAAAATATCGTGGGATGGATATGAAAGGTTTACATTGACCAGCGATCACCCGCCAAGGCTTCTTTGGATTGAAGGGAGTCCGGATCCCCACAAGGCTGAAGGTCATCATGAATCGAGTCACATCGGTCCATTGATAAAATTGCATCAGGAGAAGGGGAAAGGCCGCCTGCTTAAAAGATGCCCAACCGATTTCTCGGTTATTGGGAAACTATGGGAAAGAAGTATGGTTTTCCCGATAGACATTTGATGAAGCGAACAAGGAGGTGTCCACACATTTTAGCTCTTGCAAACACTAGAACAGTTCTGCGATCATGGATAGAAGACTCAGGTGATATCACAAGAATTCTTCTAACCGCAGTAGCTGATCCTCTTGCTCGACAAGGCGCTAAGATGAGCGACACAATCACCCTATGCACAAGAATTCTTCTAACCACTCAAGATCCTCGTAGCAATGAATTAGACCATGGAGGGTCCGATGGAGCCAGAGGCACTCGAGAAAGCAGGCAGAAGAGAAACATAACTGAGTTATTGAATTGCTCTCGCTAGAGTCGGATAGATATTTTATAGTCGGCCTGAAAGATGGATTCAAGCGCCCATGAAGCAATGATGCTCTCGTAAAGTTTTGAAGCATGGGCTCATAAGCTGGCAAAGACAGTGACAGACAGTAGACCCCAGATCAAGATTCTCTACCCGTGACCACGGATCTATCGGGGGTACAGGCATGATAATTTTGGAATAAAATTACTTTTATTCCAAAATTGAGGGGCATGTGTTTACACCAAAATTTAAGAAGAAGAATTGCAGGAATTCGAAAGCTCCCAATATCGTGTCATCGAGAAATCGATTGCATAAAGGTCGGTATCAGCTGATTCGAATGCAGTACTGGAATCGGCTATCTTCAGATAGCGCCAGCAGAAAACGATAAAAGCTACGGTTAGCGTTAGGAAAAACATATTAGACTCTACAAAAAGGGAAAAATTAGGGTCTAAGTTATCTTAAATTAGGAATGTTTTCTCTTATGCCAAAGATTATAATGAGTCGTGCTTAAATAGGATTTATGCGTAAGTTCCGGGTATAAATATTGGACCCCGCCTATTGTAAAGGACACACAATCAATAAAATACAAGTTACTTTTTCGGCTCCGGCCACCCCTTAGGAGTAGGAGTAGAGTAGATCTCGGCGAATTCTTCAGCGAGCAGGGTTGCATCTGTCCGACCGACCTTCGGCTTGTCTGTAAGTACCGTCATGACTTATACTTCTGTTTGTACGGCTGCATCGATCTGGTCAACCTCCACTGCGACTCTGGTATAAACTAGTTATCGACTCTTGTCTAGTTCAAGTACGGCTGCATCGATCCAATCAACCTCCACTGCTCGAATTAGATTAAGGTCAAGTTATCGGCTCTACCTAAGAGTGGCAATCTTTGGTAGATTCATTAAGTTATCGATCTTGCTGATGTTCTTATCGTCATTAGTTTACAGCAACATCAACCTGCCCGATCAAGATCGATTTAGATCGGCCTCATATC
The DNA here is from genome assembly GCF_019320115.1 of Miscanthus floridulus. NCBI lineage: Eukaryota > Viridiplantae > Streptophyta > Magnoliopsida > Poales > Poaceae > Miscanthus > Miscanthus floridulus. Next base: position 91,799,430 of record NC_089587.1, on the reverse strand, counting down.
CTTTAGGTCCGTCGTTTGCTTCGTCACAACACGATATTGTTTACCTTGAATGACGATTTATGTTTCATCGGTTGTTTTTACTTCGATCTTGATCGCGCATAGTACGTGGTTAAGACATGAATAATCTTGAAGAGGTTTGTTGGCTAGTTAAATCTAGTTTATAGTTCACCATTATGGTTGTAACAATCCGATCGATCTCCACTGATGGCACTGTAGATTGAAGGATGCTAGTTAGTAGATTTGTTCCTGATTAGGCGTGACCTTAGCTGTTTGTTATGCCTACATCGACTAAATAGCCGATCGCCTGTGCGTTAACGCCTACAGTATGCGTCCATGATTCTGTTAAGCGTAAATAGATCTGTGTATTTTAAATGTTTGATTCGTTGTCTTTTTCACGGCTGCATCGTCCGGTCAAACCCCACTGTTAGAGATAGCAGGTTAGGTCTGATGAGTCCGTTTATCCATGTGAAATAGTCGATTGTTCACACGTTGTAATTCTCTTCACCTGAATCGGCTATTTTAGTCAATTCATCCGAGCCTTCACAAATAGCATGTCTTTCAGAAAGCCTATCGAAGTATGCATGTATTTACGGATTCTTCGGTTTTAGTTTGTTACTATCATCATAGTTGTCATCAATCCGGTCGAACCTCACTATTGGTGGTAACATATTAGATTCAGAGCGTCTGTAGATCTATTTATGTTAGATAGTCGATTCGTTCGCATGCTATATGTTTTCTCGTTAGATTCATCGGCTCAATTATTTATACTGGTAATATCCACCTAGCTGATGATCTCTTTTACATATACGTGTATTGTACCTGTCAACATAAAATCAATCGCTACCCACGAGATTTACAGTCCGTAACATCCGATTTCTGTGCGTATCGACTATTTAATCGTTCTTTCCGTATGGCTGCTCTCGAAGCAGCACACTTAGAACTGTCTGGGCATAGACCGGCATGTTCCCCCTTAAATTACTGATAAACTTTCTCTCCTTGTCAATTACAGGGTCAAATTGACTGGCACGTCTCGAGAGGAATACGCAGGATTGATTATCCCTGCGTTAAAGTCAGGCGGATCTCTAGCTCCATCGAGCAGACCCTTCCGGCTTGTTATGTGTTGACACATTTTCGTGCCGACGGTTTCAGATCGTGAAAGCACGAGCCAGCTGCTTCATCTGCGCATTCTCTTCAACCAGCTGGGTGACCTACTTGTGCACATGCTCATCCTCTTTCACAAGAATTTGTAAGGTCTGTAGGAAATGTTGTGTGCTGCTTTTCAAGCAACAGGTTTCAAAAGAAAACGGATAAAAAAAATTGAAGATACATTTTCTAGAATTTCCCAAAAAAAAAGAAACTTTCCTAGGGGACTTAAACTCATGGCATTCACATTAATCACCCGAAATCTGCCCTGACTCTAATGTACAAACACTGAACCCCACAACTAACTTATATAGAAAGATAACATGCAAACTGAGGATTGCTTAAGCTAGGCCTCAAAAGGACTATCCAATAGGGAGTAACTACCCATCCAACATCTGAGCTTAGCCTCTCCATTATGTTTCAGTAGGTTTCTTGTCATCACTTTTTTAGAAAACTGAACAGCACGTCAAATGCGAACCATATCCACAGTTCTACTACATAAAATAGAGGCTTAAAATGACCGCACTGGTAGAATTGGCTCCTATATAGTAGTTACTAACATGATCAAAATAACTATAAAAATTGGACATACCCGAAATGATTGGATGGAGGGATGAAAACGGATCGGATACGGACGGATATCACCGATATTACATTTGTTTTCATATTTCTGTCCGGATTCGGATTCGAATACGGATAGTGTCAACTATGTCGGATAGGATACGATTGGATATCGACATCATAAATATGCGATTTGAGTATTCGGATACGGATACGGTATCGGATGTTGGATATCTGGACTCGGATACGGACAGATCTCAACCCCTCTAAACGGATTCGGTTTCGAATACGGTCAAAAAATATCCGTACCGTTTTCATCCCTAGATGGAATATAGAGAAAGCAAAATGAGACGGTAGGGTCAATTGTACAAAATAATAAGACCTCACATATAGGACACACGCTTTAGATACTCATATCAAGCAACTAGTTCTATCTGCTGAAAAAATTATCAAACAAACCTAATCTTCCAAAGAATAATAAAACTGGTAGGGAAGAGATCTTGTATACTAACTGAACTGAATAATATTCAATCATATCCTGTAATCAATTTTATGATCCTTATCCACGAATCCATATAGCTTTTCAAATCTAGGTAAAAGGATTGAACAACACCCAAAAAAGAAGAACAACAAAGTTCAATTTCATACTTCATACCTACAATAATGCAGGGCGGAGCTCGATCTGGAAATCCTTGAGCTTCGTTGCACATGCTAAAACAACATTAGCCAAGTCATTCTCAACATCATCACCATGACAATTGCATAGCGCAAACTTAATAAGACTTGTTTTGATGCATGGAAGTGTTGAAAGCATTCTCTGCCAATCAATAGGGGGACCTGTATAGCTCTCATGGGAATCCAACCGCTGAAAGCAAAAAGAAAACCATTATGTTTTTTTATGAACGTAATTAATCAAGAAATAAACTTCCTCTCATGTTTAATGTCAAAACTTATGTCTAAATGTCAAGTAAATGTGACCAGAGGTTCTATAATCTATTGGGCAAGAAATCTTACAGATATCTTCAGGTTTTCAAGCTTGGGGAAACAATTCAGAAGGGAAGGGATCAGTGCAAAATGTGACAACCAGCTCAAGTCTAGTAACGCTCCAACACAAGGGATAGTCAAGCATATCAGCCTACAAAAAATATCCAGTATTATTAAATAATTTGTATATTATGCTACTGTAGCTCCAAGTTTTCATAAATTTCAGAGAAAAAACCCTGAAGTTTTCATATTAAAAGAAAAAGATCCATCTTAATTTTATCCCCTAAACTATTGCGAAAGCTATCCCAGACCTACATTTTCAATCTCTAGGCAAATAAAAGCCCTTGGTTTCCACCAGTTTTCTGATTTAATGCCCACTATGGTGCAATAAGTTGCTACATTAAGTCAGCACATAGAAAGGACAACAGGATGGAAGTCTTTAGGGCATGATATTATCAATACCTTAATACGAAATCCACAGAGTTCAACCGTCTGCTGGTTCAGAAATATTGTACTAATCACCCGCAGCTCTGGAATCCCACGAAGTTGAAGGAGGGATCTGTGGTCGAAATTCCTGCCAGGTTCTTGGACAAAGAATAATAGATTTGGCATCCCACTCAGACAAAGGATGTCAAAGCTGCAATTCCACATAGTCAAATTTCTTAAGGTCTCTGACCGAATACTCAGAATAGCAAGGTTAACACATCCAAGGGTCAGCGTCAATAGCTTGCAGTTGCATAGTATAGAATCTAGATCAGAATTCTCAAACACGCAATGGGACAGCCCCAGCTCTCTCAGATGTGGGAATGCAAGGTTATCTGTGATTCTTGGAACTGAGAAGAAGCATAGGTGAATTTTCTGAAGTGATCTGCAGTGAGCTAGGTTATTAGGCAAGAATTCCATCAGTGACCTGGGCCATCTCCCACAGATGATGATTTCTTTTGTATTCTTGCTGATCAGCTTATGAATCCATACACGCCACTGAAGGCTATTCACCTCTTTCCATGAACTGGAATCAACACGGAAGACTTCAACTGGCCCAGGGTGAAGATAGAGAACTCTTGAAATTTTCTCTGCCAAATTCATGGTGATCCTCTCTCCAGTCTGCATAATTTCTCTATCATTGTCAGATCCCAGTTGCACATCATGCACTACAAGAGGTATTCCTTGGCAGATTTCCAGCCACCTCCTCGAGAACAAGTAACCCAGTCTGAAAATATCCCTGAAAGGTAAGTGCCTGAAAACCAGAGAAATAGCCTCTTCGGGCAGAGCTTTGGGCTCCCGTGACCTGAATTCAGCAAAAGCCATGCCGCTCGATTCCGCAGCTGCAGCGTCTGAAGAGAGAGCGACAGAGACGCAGGCCGGCCCCAACGCGTAGGCTCCGCTGACGGTGACAGTGGACCCGGCATCCCCCTCGGAGACGACACCAGTGGCGCCGCGAGAGATGTCGCCGTGAAGGATCTGTCGAGCACCGGGGAAGATAGAGGAGAGAGCTGAAGCAGGCGTCAGTGGGATGAAAGCATGAAGTACCACCGTATTCGAAGGGGAGCGAACCTCATCCCACGTGTCCTCGTCCGCGTCCGCGTCGAGGGGAGAAGTAGAGCAGTCGATGTCGGTGCCGGTGGGAACCCGTCCCGAGCCCGACGAGACGGAGGGTGCCGAAGAGGATACGTAGCCTCGAAGGAGGGTTTCCGCGCTTGGTACGGAGCCCGAAGAGGAGACGTAGCCTGGAAGGAAGGTTTCCGCGCTTGGTACGGAGCCCACGGAGCCGCAGGAAGGTGAAGAAGCGGCCGCAGCGGCGCGGCGGAAGAAGTTCTTGGTCGTGTCTGGTCCTGCGGGCAGATGTAAGAGGACAAGATCGCGAACTTCGCGCGGGTCCTGCTCCTCCTCCACCCCCATTGCAAAAACCGAAATCGAGCGGGCAATTTGGTTGCCGCTGACGCCGGTCAACCGCCGACCTGCTGTTGATTCGGTTTGGTCCGCTCGGGGAAGACGACGAAGAGCGGCGGTGGGTTCGACTTCGGCTAGAAAACCATGGGCCGCGCCAGCTAGGGCTGTTGCAGTAGAGAACCTACGAGCAGTAATGGCGGTGGATGTATCGTGGTGGAAAATAGGAATTATTGGTGGTGGCCTTATCTGCGGTTGATAGATCGCCGTTCAGGAGGTAAATGCCGATTGAAAGGGCGGATCGCCGATCACGCTGCAAAGAGATCAATAGTTCCTGTTTACCAAAGAACTTTTAGGGCCCATTGGGTTGGGGCCATTTCTGGCCGGAACGTATCTCGGCGATGCATGACCATATAAAATACAGTAGTATTCCTGGCCGGATCTGTTCCGGGGCTTGATTACGTGAAAACCGAACGTGCCCTTAGTGAGTTTTTAAAAAAAAAAAAGAACTTTTAGTGAATATGTTAACGCTTGCACCTAGAATGTACTTATTCATGTGGTTTTGTTCTTTTTCAGATTACTTGTTGAACTGGAATTGATAATGGCTAATAAGTGATCTGCTCAGGTCAGGGCACAATCTGAATTGATATTTTCTATTTTGAATTAGATGAGTTGCTGAAATACGCACCGATCTTGCAAAAAAAAATAGCTACAGGAACACAGATCACTACGGGAGATAAGGATCATGTGTATTTCTGAATAAGCACTTCCCTCCTTCCTTCAAACTGAATCGAGGCAGCGGCACTTTATAATTCTGAGCTGAAATAGCAACCAAAAAAAATAAATTGAATGAATATGTCTATGAGTATGTTGTTTACAACGTTAGCCATAGTGATGTTGTTAATATCCAACGTACTCCATCCATTCCAAATTATAAGACGTTTTGTCTTTTCTAGATACGTTGTATTTGTTATGCACATAGATATACATTATATCTAGATACATAGTAAAAAGCAATATATCTAGAAAAGCCAAAACGTCTTATAATTTGAAATAGATTTAGTAATTAATAACTATTTTAAATGAAACTTACATATAAAAGTAACAACGGAAGTGCAATGGTTATTATTGCATATGCCAAATGGTCTCAATTCATTAAGAATAGAAAAAATGACCATATACATCTAATAATTCTCATCACTGCATGTGCCAAATGCCTCAATTCAAAAAAAAAGTACAATAGAAGGATCATAAAGGAGTGATGATCATCATTGCATATTCACATATACATTAATTCGGAAAAAAATAGACAATGCATGATAATCATCACTACATATTCTCAAATGTCATAGCTCAATTAAAATTTATAGTCATTACATAAATTGTGAGCCATTGTAAGCTTACCAAATAGGTATGCATACATAACTATAACAACAGGTATGGTAGCTTTGATTCTAACATCATTGGAGCTATACAGTATTGATTACAATAACAGAGAAACACAGGCATGGATATATATATTTCTTATCTTATCTTGTAGGTCGTCCAGGAGAGGTGAAGTGAATGGTATCTGATGCCTTAACTTCGACAGTAGCTTGCACCTAAAGAGATATGGAACTATTTTGGACTAAAAAAGTCTGTCATGACTCGTAAGCTATCTGGAAACAAACGTATGACTAATCAACATTTTTTGCAGGATGAAATATAGTAATCGGAGACGTAAGAATGTAAAAATGCAGTAAATTATTAGTTCGTTTAATAGTACATGAAACAATTTGATTCTCTGTACTTGTACAGCTCTTTGAATTTGTAATATGAAAACAATTTGACTGTACAATTTCTAGCCTGCTAAAAAATAGGATAAATTCAGCAGGAAGAAAGTCTACTTGTACAACGAGTGAAAATTAGCTAGTGCATCTCATCTTTGTGTGCTGACTATATTAGATTACAGCACACAAAGAAAAGGGAATAGTAAGGTTCTTAGTAATGGATATATAGCGTGCTGTATGATCCTCAGAAGCATAAGATAGGAACAGAATTTTTATCCTTAACTGCAAGATTTACAGCCGTAAGATCACTGGAAGCAGGAGGTGGCAGTTGCAAGCACGTGGGAGCCGTGCGGGCGAGAGGCAGGGCAGCCTGCGGCGCCTCGCGCCTGGTGCGGCCACTGGCCAGGGCTGTCTCAGACGCGCACAGATGCGAGGCAGCAATGGCAGGGCGCAGTGGGGCGAGGTGGCACTGGCCCCACCATTCCAGATGTCTAAATCAAATGAAGCTGTGTAAGATAATCCACTTTAAAATGTTAATCTACATGTACTACTATCTGTTTTAAGACAAGGCGACAAGCACCCCGTAGTAGAATGATGAAGAGACAAGTTCGTGAACTCCAATGTCGAAAACATAATGCTCAAGTCGGCGTGTATCCATGCTGTTGTAAAAGTTTGGAGCCCTTTCGTGGGAAGGTGCAAGTATTCTTTTAAATTTAATTTTGATTCTAAACTTGCTGATACTTCACAACAAGCTCATACCCTGAGGAAGTTACATGATATAATATTATTCAGGATTCAGTCGACATGAGTTAGTTGGTTATACTCTACTTAACCCAGACAACTATGGTGGTTTTCCTTTTCATTAAGAAGAAGATTAAAAAATATATATACTTGGTAACATTTGATAGCTCCGTTTTAGTTAACAAATCTTCCCTCCAATATTCTATCATGGCCTCATGACATGACACATCTCCAAAGTTCCAAATGCTCTCTGAAAGCCAAGCTCAAGGTCACTGAAAACTATACAAAGGCCCAGCAAAACCACACCAAGAGTTTTCTAGTACCACACCAAGAGTTTTCTAGTTGAGGAGCATGGGCCGTTTCATCACAAAGCTTGCAATTAAGTTGCATCGTTATCTAAAAAAAGTGGATTGAAATGTATTCTGTTCAGTCAAGTAGGACTTGGAAGCGGTAGAGTCTTACCGCCTGTGACCGGAAGGTTCCGGGTTCGAGTCGTGGTCTCCTCGCATTGCACAGGCGAGGGTAAGGCTTGCCACTGACACCATTCCCCATACCCCGCACAGAGCGGGAGCTCTCTGCACTGGGTACGCCAAGTAGGACTTGGAAAGAAGGGCAGGCTTGGTGCAGTGGTGACTGGTGAGAGCTGTCTCACAGAGTCATCAGGTCACGGGTTCAAAGCCGCCTCTCCGTAGATTTTGCGGAGAGACTTGTCTCGGTTTTTCTCTTGCCCAGACCCCACTCATGTGGGAGCCTTCGACGCTGGGTCTATGACTTGAAAAAAAAATACGAAGGTTGAAAACATTTACCTTTTTGGTATGAACGTGTTTTTGGCTCCTTGCTGACTGCTCAGGCAGCTTGCCGCAGGAGGTTGAAGTAGCAGACTCTACCACTACGACAGCAGTTCCTCGTCGGGGCCTGGACTGTGCTTAGGCTGTTGCGGCATTCCGTCGAACAGTGCACACGCGCGCGCGGCAGGGCGCTCGTGGCTGCTGCCTGGTGCTGTGTAGAGGGCTGAGGACGAGGGGAGGTACCGCCGCTACACATGGATTCCTGCAGGCCGCAGCTGCTGCCCAAGGCTGCACATGTCAGGCTGTCAGGGAGAGGCGGCCTCAGCCACCAGCACGGAGGCGAGGTGGCACCGACGCGGCTGCTCCCCAGCGCGGGCGCGGTCGGCTCCTCGACGCAGGATGCGGCCGGTTCCACGGCGCGTGCGCGGCCGGCCCCCGGACGCACGTGACTCTGCCGTCGCGAGCTCGGTCTCGCCGCGCCTGGAGCCCCCGCGGCGTCTGGAGCCCGCTGCCTCGCCAGCTCGTCGATGGCAGGGACCCGCGCCGGTGGCTTGCGCCGGCGACGCGCGGCCAACCGCACCCACGGGCCGGGAGCCGCCGCCAGATCCCTGCCTCGCCAGCCTGTCGCGAGGGGCCAGCTCATCGTCGTGCCAGTGCGCCGCGCCAGCTCAGTGGCGACCGTGATTCAAGCCCGCTCCGGTGGCCCAGCAAGCGGAGGGTGGAGCGGAGAGCGGGCCAGCGGGGGGTGGGGTCGGCGGAGGAGGCGGAGGGGACGAGCGTTTTTTGTTGCAGGACACGTGGCAAAATAATACGCCAGATTCATTGGTGCAGATTTCGTCTTTTAAAAAGAGTTGCTGATGGGTAGTATTTCATTTCCAGCTGTCTTCCTACAAGGAAGGCAAACGGGCCTGGGTCGGGCTTCTCGTCACTGTTCTTTGTATGTCCATTTGGTAGGAATGTGAATTGGGCCCTTTTTTTCAAACGGCTGCCTGAAAATACAACCTTATCCATTTCGAAACCAAGATCTAGGAATAGGCATAGCAAATACTCCACTCAACTCATAGGACAAGTCATCTGATACCTCGACGGTGCCGATAACACTGAATCTTATCTCGACGGTGTCCTGTCTTCTCTCGATAGGTCCTGTAGCAAAAATTGTCAACAGGAAATTCGAAATTTGGATAGACCCAGAGGTGGGATGATCTCATTCTAAAATTAGGGACACACGCTTTGATACAGATTTCTCATTACTCGCTCTGTTCCACCATTCTAAATTAAACAATAAGCATGAGAAATCATGATGTTCATAGCAGACAAAATTGATATTAGTGGAAGCCTCTTTTTTCCCTTTCAGGGTAAGGTATCCTGTGTCCATCATCCATTTTATACAAGCACAAAACCATACAAATTTCCCAACACTTCATCTAGAGAAGAAAACATCCTACCACCACACTTCCGATCCATCTGATACTCTCTTTTGCAAATGCAAGTCCAGAACCATGCAAGGCCTTCATTGTTGTACTTGCACCCAGTCCGTCAGCGAGCATTTCAAAGCTCGACACGATCATTTGGTCAGGGAGTGTGCTCTTGGGCAGGGATGCCACAATCCTTGACCCAGTTTCATCATTTGTGGTAAACTTCTATTGGGCGGTTGAAACCACTGACGGTACCCACCAATCTGTCTGCAATCAACTCTACCGACCTAAATCCAATCTGGCAGCACAAACACCACACTGTTTACTGAAATTCTGCTGAAAGGGTCAAGAGCAAAACTTTGAGTTGGCAGCCAAAATAAAATACCTTGTCTAGAAGAATCTCCCGAAATGTCTCTGGGTATATACAGATGGTGTTGAAGTTCTCTTTGGCAACCTGAAAACAGGTGGGGAAAAGGTAGTAAGAATTGCAGGTTTATCACGCTCAGGGAAATTTAAAGGTCTACAACATGAAAGAATCAAGAATTTGTATTAAATTTGGCAGAGGATTTTGATCATTTATGGTATGTTCACTTGAGCTTAGGATCAAGAGTGCAGCAGCTAAGAACATAGGCTTGTCAAGAGTCACATTTAGCCTAATTAATGGAAAGTGCAGCAAGATTTTCACAAACAACTTCCTTCTAAGAAACAACTAACATTACCCATTTCAAGGCAGTGTAAAGAAAAATATCAAGAAGGGTTAGCTGGTCACATAATCTGAACAAAAAGAACCAACCTCTGAAACTAATCTGTTATTCTTATATGAACTCCATGGTTGAGGCTCCATGATAAAAACACCTCCCTGCAAAATTACATATGGGAAAAATATGTAATTTTCCTCTTACCGTCTATGTGCAATTTAGAAGACCAGCAAATAGAGAGGCATAGATACCGGTCTAAGAAGCCTCCAGATCTTCACAAACAAAGTAACTAGGCCATCATCACCCCAGTTCAGGTGGATCCATTTTGTCACACTCAAACTACATCATAAAAAAATTAAAAAATAAGCTAGTGGCACTGTGGGAAAGAACAGTACAAAGAAAACTTCAATTCTTGAGAGATCGCTATCGTTAATCTGTAACTTACCAGAGTATGGTGTCATACTGTTCTGAACATCCATCCATACTCTCTACAAAATTTTCACGTCGAAAAGAGACAATTTTAAAAAGATCTTGGTGCCTGTTCCCATTTGATAACTCAGATGCCACTTCTCCTGGAGAGCTCTGAGAAGGAGAACCTGACAATTCCTGAGCTTTCACGTTTTTTGTAGCCACCTTATCCTGCCGCATTATCCTTCGTAGGTTCCACTTAGCAGTCTCGATCAAACCTAACAGGGAAAGATAAAAATGAATTCGATTCAAGTAATATTCAACGACAGAACATGAGAGGAGATTCGACACGCAACAGGAGTTTATTAGGGGGGATTAAAAACCTGAATCAATATCAACTCCAAGAATGCTTCGACAATTAAATTTCATGGCTGCACAAGATTAAGAAAACAAACGTGAGAAGCCTAATGACCTCATCTTGGGGATTGAGACATTTGTCTACAAGAACTACATAGCACCTATAAGCATGCTATATAAGAATGTAGCGAATGAAATCAAGAGTTTATACCCCAAAATCAAAAGGTTACCTAAGCCAATCGTTACCAAACCCTGGTTGCATCCAATATCGAGACAATCCTTGTTTTCAAACCACTGCTTCTTGAACGCCTCGAGGCGAGGATCTTCACCAACATTACGGTCAATCTGTAGAATTATTGAAGTTATAATTTATATCAGCTGGAAAATGTTAAATCCCCTCCCACCCTAATAGCATTTAGGCATGCTATTACGGAATAAAATATTGGAAAATCCGAGGTTAGGAGTTACATGTAAAAGAGCTCCATCTACTCATCCCTGCCCACTAGTCATTAGGCATGCTAATGCTATTATACGGAATAAATATTGGAAAATCTGAGGTCAGGAGGTACATGTAAAAGAGCTCATCTACTCAGTCCGGCCAACAACACTCAGTCCACAGGCCAGTACCAGTGCTTTCATCCCCGTGAACCATCTCTAGTCACGCACTTAGGGATGTAAGTTTAACTTTCTCTGGGTCATGGGTCAATCCAAAACAACCCAATTGAACCGAAATACCCAAACCCCACGAACACCTGAACCTACTGTGAGGCATATCGTCGAACAGCTGGCGACCGCGCGTGAACACTGATTGGAGAGTAGCAGTTCGAGGGAAAAGCATAAACGGAAGCGGTTTCGCGCTCACCCGGTAGCCGTAGTAGTTCTTGTAGTTGCCGTAGATGAAGACCTCCTTCTTCCGCTTCTGCCAGCCGCCGCCGCTGCTACCTGCGCCTCCCTGGCCTCCCTCTCCCTGTTCGCTGCTCCGCTTCCTATTGGCCTCTCCTTTAGTCCCCTTAGCCGCAGGCGGCGCGCCCTCCGGCTCCGTAGAGGTGGCCATGCTCCGAGAAGGGATGTTGCTACCAGCGCCTCCCTGGCCTCCCTCTCCCTGTTCGCTGCTCCGCTTCCTATTGGCCTCTCCTTTAGTCCCCGGCTCCGTAGAGGTGGCCATGCTCCAGAAGGGATGTGTTCCCTCGCCGCCGCACCCGCGCTCTGGCCGGTTGCGAGAGTTTCGCGACTGCAAAGGGGTTTTGCTCTGTTGGGGAGCGGCGCGACGGCGGTGGAAACCCTCGCGGGGTTTTGCGTTGCGGCGCCAGGTTGGGCCAGGAGCCAGGTCAATGGCGGTGCAGGGTGGTTTGGGTCGTGGCGGGCCTGGCCGACATCGAAATACTATTTTTATCTTCCTCATGAATTGTTCCTCTTTGAACTTTAAAATTTGACATTTTAACCTTCAGCTCCCAAAATCGATTAAATTACCTCTATATCCAGGTTAGATGTGATTTTTATGAAAGTTTGATTTTTTTTAGTTAAAAAAACTGATAGGGTCCTTTCGGTTAGCTTGGAACAGAGGTAGAAACTATTCTATCTTATCAACATTATATAAACTAGATAGCACCTGAGAGAAAAACACTGTTCTGACTGAAAAAAACAAGCTGAAAAAGATGGATTATAAGAGAAGCGAACATGACCTTAATATGATATGATTAGTGAACCAGTCCAAACAGGAGTCGTTCCTGGACTCGTTCCTAAGCTACACACAGTTAAGAAACACATGGGTTGTGAATGGGTAGGACTTAAGTGAAAGAACTCAACTCCTTGCTATTCATGTTCCTTGCCTGTTGAATTTCAGTTGACACACTTGAAATGTTCTATTTTCAGATCACTTACCACTTCTTCCATTGGAAGAAAGAAACCCCTTTTGCTGCTGATGACCAAGGCATCTACAGCAGATTGACATGGTGGGAGCAAATTGGCAATGGTCAGCGGCTTAATCGGAACAGAAAGTTTTTTTACTGTGGTACCTGTGGTGCTGTAAGTTCCATCTCATCCTCATGCAGTTCTGGAATACGTAGGAGAGCTGCGTATCATTGCATTAAGAAATGGGATAAAAGGCTTATATAGCCATACAACAGCACACACACACCGTCTCTAGATTACATACGCGCTTGTTAAAACTGTAAAAAGACGACCTCCCTCAACAGGCACTACTAAACCCCAGGTCGAGCAGCGACCAGTTCACTAATGCCTTTAGCGCCTGCCAACCTCCAGAGAGCGGCTTCTTCTTGTGTAAGGAGAAGCACCCGCTCTATCCTAGGCGAGGCACTATTGAACACAATATCATTTCTCTCCTTCCAAAGCATCCAGGCTCCTAGCATGACCAATGAATTGAATCCTCTCTTGGTTCTTTTGTCAAGAGTGCTACCGGCTTGTTGCCACCAGTCAAAGAACCCAGTGGCAGATGGCTGAGGTGCAATATCCGGGAGTGCAAAGGTGCGAAATAATTGAAACCAGAATTGCTGAGAGAAGACACAGGAACAGAGGAGGTGCTGAATGGTTTCATCCTCTTGGTCACAGAAGGGGCAGTGCTCAGGATGAGGAAGACCTCTTCTAGCAAGTCTATCAGCTATCCAACATCGATTATGTGCAACTAACCAAAAGAAGAATTTGCACTTCCTGGGACCCCAATTCTTCCAAATTAGAGTGCTCGGCTCAAATTGGACTGCTCCAAGGAACAAAGCCTCATATGCTGACTTAGTAGAGAATTGCCCTGAAATGTCCAATTTCCACTTATGAACATCCTCAACCTCTAGCAGGAGTAATGTTTCCTGAACCAAGTCCCAAATGTCCAAGAATTCTGATATGACCTCCACAGAGTGGTGCCCCTGGATATCCTGTACCCACTTATTGTCCATTAGTGCTTCTTGAACTGTACATTTCTTAACCCGCCTCTTGGGTACAGTTGCAAATAAATTGGGAGCTAATATCTTAATAGAGGATCCTTGTAACCACCGATCAGTCCAGAACTTGGTGTTCGCCCCATTGCCGACTACCGTAGTTACAGCAACATCAAATAGGGCCTGTGCATTCCCATGAACCGTGACCAGAAAGGCTGTCCATGGCTTATCAGGTTCAGTTTTACCCAACCACAACCAACGGACCCTGAGTGCCCAGCCAAATCTTTGAAGGTCTAAAATGCCCAAGCCACCAAGCTCCTTTGGACAGCTCACCTTGGGCCAAGCTAATAAACAGTGACCTTCTTTTGCCTCCTTCCTGCCTCGCCACAAGAAAATACGATGAATCTTATCCACCGCCTTTAGGCACAATGGAGGAAGCTCCAAGGCAGTGGTGAAATAGATTAGAATTGAGGTGAGAACCGATTGCACATATGTAGCCCGACCAGCTCCATTCATCAACTCGGATTTCCAACCTGGCAGATGGTCAGCCACCTTCTCAATCAGAGGTTGTAACTGTGTCTCAGATAGCTTCTTGATGGAAAGAGGAAGGCCAAGATATTTGCAGGGAAACTCCTGAACTACACATGGAAATTGAGTCTGAACCACAGCCAAGTCTTCATTTGAACATTGAATAGGAGAGACACTGCATTTCTGAATATTTGTTCTCAGTCCTGAAGATGTGCCAAATAGCCGTAACAGTGCATCCACCACTTTCAAATCTGTGGCGACTGGGCGAAGAAACAATACCACATCATTGGCATAAAGGGATACACGATGATGAATATTCCTAGTGGAAAATGGCTGCAGCAGCCCTTCAGTGCTCGCCTTATCAATCAATCTATTCAGGACATCCATGACAAGGATAAAAAGCATGTGAGAGAGTGGGTCACCTTGCCGAAGTCTACGCCGGTGATATAAAACCTCACTGGGGACCCCATTGAGTAGCACCCTAGTTGATGACGAGCTAAGCAAGCCACTTATCATACCCCGCCATTTACGCCCAAAACCCCTTCTCTGAAGAACCTCCAAAAGAAACGGCCAGGAAACTGAGTCGAAGGCTTTAGAGATGTCCAGCTTCAATAGAATGCGTGGCTGCTTTTGTTGATACAAGAACCTAGCCATCTGCTGGACAAGTAAGAAATTATCATGAATACAATGCCCTTCCACGAAAGTGCAGTTCACACTTCAACATATTACTGTTTAGATTCTGGAAAGGAAACTTATACTAATCAGTTCGGGCAGTGGTTGCTTGTGCAATCATATTCCACTTTGTTCCTAATCAACAATTTTTGGTGTATCGTTTGCGACAGGATGTACTTGCTTGCTCATCAGACCACCTTTCTGAACTTGGGTTGTGCATAAGTCTGTGGTTATTAAGAATGCACAAAACATGCTAGAGCATAGTTATGCACTTGTACTGATGCCATGCTTTTTGGATAGACAAAATTATGTTAAATGTTGTTAATGATGCATTATAAAAGGAGTTTGTAGACAAGAACAACAATAAAAAGGTTTGTAAAACCTTTGAGGCTTTGAGCTAAGTTATCTAGCCAACCCTTGATATTAGGAAATTTCTCTTCCAGCTATTATCCGACCACACTTTGCTGCTACTGTGCCTTCAAGGGCTAATTTTTTTGCTTGTGATCCAAAAGTTAAAAAGAGAACAACTAGGATTTTCATGAGCAGTGCAAAGTTCGGCTGATGATTAATCAGTTAGTATCTGCCAGTGCCGCAAAAGGCAGTTGAATCTGGACATTTTATTACACTTCATTTCATCTTAGCATTTTTGAAAAATTAGAAACTATGATGCTTGGCTTAAAGTTAGTCATTGTTAAAATTCTGTATGCAGTTAACAATGTCATTGTATCTTTTAAATCAAGTTGATATTGTCATATCGAGTATTCTAAGGCGCGTTCTTCCAGGTATCTGATTGCATAGCACTTGACCGACAAGCAGCCGATGTTTTTCATCAATACGATGGCAGTTTTTGTGCTAGTTATAGCAAAAATCCCGAACATGCACAAGGTCCGCATATTTGGAATCAATGCAGACATCCGAGGACCACTGTGCGATGCCATGATGTGATGAAGAGCTACACAGAACAAGCTGTGTGTTTCTCAAACTCCACACAACTGCCTGTAATATATGTACAGGTTTAGAAAGAACTGTAAATGTTACTCTAGCATACAAGGTTTGCCTGCAGACTGCTCTGTGCTGTTGCCGTTGCTGCTTTCTTTCGAGTTTCACTCGAAGTGGAAACGGTGACTTCGGTAAACAATTAACCACCAGCATGTGGATAAGAAGGTGTGTACCATGACTAAAATTTAGAAGGTGTCACGAGGATGTTGTATGGGGTGTTCGGATACTAATAAAAAACAAATTACAGAATCCGTCAGTACTCCAAGAGACGAATTTATTAAGCATAATTAATTCGTCATTAGCACATATTTACTGTAGTACTACATTGTCAAATCATAGACTAGTTAGGCTTAAAAGATTCATCTCGTAAATTAGTCGCAAGCTGTGCAATTAGTTTCGTAATTAGTATATATTTAATACTCCATGCATGTGTTCAAACATCCGATGAGACAGCGACTAAAGTTTAGAGGAGAAACCAAACACCCCCTAAATTTATTCACTTGAGCTATTTTTCAGCCATAAAACAGTGTTTTCCTCTCACAACATTTCAGTATAAGCATCAGTATAAACCAAATTTCAGCATACGTTCCAAATTATTTAGGTCAATTTACCTTTATCTAAGTCAAACTTCTCCAACATAACTAAGTTTATTGAAAAAATCAATATCTACAATGTCATTTTAGCTTCATTAAATTATCTATGCAATATGTCCTAATAGTGTATTTATTTGAACTTGCAGGTGTTAATTAATGTTTCTAAAGGCTTGGTTAAAGTCAGAAAAAAGTTTGACTTAATAAATATTTCTAAAGATCTGATTAAAGTTAGAGAAGTTTGACTTACAACAACTCCAAGAGATGTTATTCTTGACCTTAAATCTAATTTAGACTTTTCGGTATAAAACAGGCTCCAACACATATTCTATCTAACGCCCTGTTCGTTTGAACTTATCAGCCCAACTTATCAGCCAAGGTATAGTGTTTTTCTCTCACAAAGTATCAGCCGGCTTATCAGTCATAGAAACCAACAGCTGAACATCCTGGCATAAAAATGTACTCAATAGCTTTTTTAGCTAGACCTTAAAATGTTGTCATCCTCTATTCTAGATTTCTCGCTTGCTAAAGATGAAGAGGAGGTGATTTTTATTTAGATGGCTTTCCAAATAATGATTATTCTAGATTTCTCACAATCTAAAGATGAAGAAAGGGCGATTTTTTATTTGGATGGCTTTTCAAATAATGATTTAGGGAATAAGTTTTAAAAATATTCTTAGAGATGTTCTAAGATTCCAAAATAGCTAAGGTTTCATACCGTCAAATCCGGTAGCTAAGTATGTTGAAAATTTCATTCGATTAATGTATTCCTATTACTGAAGAATATTCGAAATTTTTGCAATAACAATGCTTAGAGATTTTACAATCCATGAATGAAGGTAAAAACATGCATAAGCATTTCATTACCTTTTTGTTGGTCGTGCAACTAGTTTTAAAAGTGTTTGTTTAGAAGGGTCACTAAACGTATGTCTTGACAGGTGCCTAAATATTATCTCATATTTTTTATGACTTTCTCGTCATATTCATAGGCATAAAAACAATAGTGCCAATATATTAGCATAGCAGGCATCGGCCTACCGTGTCGAGAAGAGACATTAAAATCCCATGTTAAAACTTGGTGTTCGAGGCTTTCTAGAAAACTAGCAGATCCTACTCCAAACTGGCTTGGCCAGTTTTACAAACCGACTTAGCCGATTTTCTTGGTGAAGATCCAAACTTGGACAAATCTCTTTCCGTTGCTGTTGAGGCTGAGATTAATGATGGGAGAGCCCCCATTGTTACTTATGTGATTCTAGCAACAAAATGGATGAGTATTTGGCGGTGGCATTTAAGTATATATTGGTCAACGATGAGTTGTACCAATGAACTGCCGAAGACTTGGTGTTGAAGTGCTTAGATCATGATCAAGCTAAAATAGATATGGGAGAGGTTCATGAAAGTATTTGTGGTACACATCAATATTCTTTTTTTTGGGCCTCTCATTTAGGTACGGTTGTAGTATCTTGTACATGCACGAACGCACACCCACGCTACCCATACACACCACACACACCACGCGTGCACAACTAGACCTACAACTACACACAGATCAGAAGACCGCGTTCTTCATGAGACCACCGGGATCATCAAGGCTCCATAGGCGACGGGCGCGTCGCAATCCTATTGTGGCTCAACGCGAGAGAGGCTACAGACGAAGACGAGAAATGAATCCCTCAGGTGAGCCCCCCTGGGCCGATTCCAGGAATCGAACCCAGGACCGGCCGCTCGTACCACCGCGAACGAACCAACCGAGCTACGCTCAGTCCTCGTGGTACACATCAATCGGCTTCAAAGATGAAGTGCTTGTTGAGAGGGGCTAGTTTTTATCGGTCTAGTATGATTGCCAACTGTTTTCACTAGCTTTTATTGGACCGGTATGATAGCTGATTGTTTTTTCTTCTACAAGATATGCAAGGAGTATGAACGGTTTGGTAATATGCAGTTGGTTGCAGTGATGCATCCCATTATTTAAGACATGGCCATTTCGAAGTTGGGGATTGGATTTCATGGGATAGATTCATCCTTCTTCTAAACATCTCTTCTTCGTAGTGACTATAAATTACCTTACAAAGTGGGCCGAAGTCAGTGCCTTTGAAGAACATGACGCATGAGGTATTTGAATTTATTGCTGAACATAATATTCATATATTCAACACACTTCAAACTTTAACTACAAATCAATGTACTTCTTTTGTTTCGAAAGAGGTGCATCAATTTGTCAAATCCTCTAGAATTAAATTCCTCAATTTATCTCAAATATTATGCTCAGGCCAATGGTCAGGTTTTGAGGGAGATCTAGAAGGACAAAACTTGTGTTGCCAAATCTTTAAACAAAAAGGTAAGAAGCATATAGTTTCAAGTTGGTTATCTAGTTTTGAAGATTATTTTGTCTTTCAGGACAAAGAAAAACAAGCTCAGCAAGTGGTTTTTAAGTTGGAAAGGACCATACAAGATGATAAAGGTTGATAAAACTTGTAAACGATCTCCATTCAAGATGATAAAGGTTGATAAAACTTGCAAACGACCTCCTTGCAACGTCTCTCTATCATGTACGCTACTTTTTTTAAGTTATAGTGGATACAATCTCCAGATTGATTTGGACATTATCTCCAAGAATCCAACAGCGCGTGGGACTGTCTGAAAGAGTACACCTCCAATTTTAAATAAGAAAGATGATAAAATATGGCCACCATGACCATATCCCTGCCATTGTAAAAGCCATGTTTAATATAATCGTGTATACAACTCAATGTGAATGCGAACCCCTGTTCTTTACAGAATTCTTGCACGACATCAAAATTTCAAACATGCCACAACTACTCAAGTGAAAGTCGCTTTGTTTGACATTTCCACAAGTTCCTACAGTAGACCATTCTTGTTCCTACAAGAGACCATTGAGAAGTACAACGCCCAACAGTCACCACATCTGTTTCTGAAAAATCCCGCATCTGTTTATCACAAGTCAGCTGAGTTGTATTGTTGTAAAGTTGAAAGGTGGCAATGAGTCAAAACTTCAACATCTGTCTTGTCTCAGTCATTGTAGCTCTGTTTGTTTATCTCAGCGACTCAGCCAGAGTAACTTTTCAATGCCTTTTTGCAACAGCTCGGCTTGCCATTTCGTCCAAGACGTCTTTAGGAGAATTATGTGATGGTTCTCTCCATAATCAGTGGCCAATCATGGTGACAACTGACAAATCAGACTGAATACATATTCTGAAGGTGGTTTGTACATCGCACAGGATTATAGTGCAGTATTTCAAGGTTAAAAAACACTCACCACGACGCAGCAGACCTGAGACCTGTTTTAACCAAATTCAGAGTACATACAAATTTTGCACATGAAACGAAGGATGTTGATACCGGTCTTTATGGCTGATAAAAGAACAATCACCTCTTAAGCCAGTAACTTTGCTAGTTCATCTACTCTTAAGGTACCTTGAGGAACAACATCAGATAGAAACTCTTGTGCATGGTCATTTGTCTGCATTGCCGATCCTCCATTAGCGATACATTTCTTTTCAACATGACTGCTGGACAGTTTATTTTCTACAAGATGTTTTTTAATTCTTGCATGATTGTCTGGCCCATTTCTCCTGGCACTGGACTTCCTTTGAGTATGCTCGAAAATCAGTCTTCGCGGAATTGACTTTGTAAAAGCAACAGACTTTTCATAGATCAGATCTGAATCAACAAGCTCATCTTCACTCAGAACAAGTGCCCTGCCACTGTCAATGGCCTGCTCCAGAAGACATAATAATCCCTCTATATAGGATGGAACTTTAGAACCACTACCTTTTATACCATCGTTTCTTTTCCTCTTTGTCTCCAAATTATAAGCATCCGGACAATGTTCTGACTTCTCTACCAGACCTCTATTTTCACTGTTGTTTGTTGGGATACTTTGGCACTTCAGGGATGGATCCATAATATCACATACTGGCTTTAATGGTGAATATTCCAATGGAGTGTCTGCTGAGGGTTCAGAATGGAACAATGCAGGAACTTCCTTTGCAGAATTCAGTACCATATCACTGGCAATGGAATCTTTAAATTTTTCTTGACCTTCACCCAAGTTGCAGTTTTTGTGAGATGTTGCAACACTGACCAACTCAATCTGGGTCAGAACATTTCCTGAATGTGTAACCTTTTCATTAGATTCTTTGCCACTTAAACTTTCTTGCACCTTTGTCACCTCAAAACTATTTTCTTCTAATGGAGGAAGAGATGATTTCCAATCACTTCCTCTCCACATCAGTATATGCTCAAACTCAAAAGACAGTAAGATACAGGGAACTAGATCCTGTGAAGGTAGAGTTCATCAACTTCTGAACAAAATAATCCATGACTAAAGAACATTCTTCAAGATTTATCAAACCTTTAGTTTAGCTCCAATTTTTCTGCAATCACTTTTGTTAAGACCTGAGCAATCAACACGGACAAGATCACATGCTTCAAATGCTTCTCTGACTTGCTTCACAAGGTTGGCATAAACACCATTTTTCCCTATATAAAATTGGACAAGTTAATGAGTGTACAAAGAGTTGTAAAAGTACAATTACTGAACGACACATTGCATACAAATGTGCTATGTTGCAGTTGGATATAAATATAATATGCACAGCATGAAAGAACTTCAGAAAACCAGGAGGAACCAAGAGTACAGGACAGCTATCAAATGTTCACCGCTCTCTCTCAACATGACAGGGAGCCATTGGGGGCCACCTAGGTGGCAAATAGGCCAGTGCCAGGCACCCAAGTCCCCTAAAATATTGCCAGATCCCCATGTGTGCACAATTCAAGGGCCCACAAAAAACCAACAAAGGGAGGATGCTCTTGACAACCCTCCCCTCCCTAATTGGTCGCTGGTTGCCTCTCTCCACTACCACCAGGACTGCAGTAGCTGACAGGGAGTCAGCTGCAATTACTTTTATTTAATTGCAGCCCATGAGGATTTGAACTCAACACATCTCGCTGAGATACCATATTGAATTGTAGCCCACCAGGATTTGAACTCAACACATCTCGCTGAGATACCATATTGAATTGTATGCACCAACCAACTCAACCCAAAAACTTAAGCTGATAGGAAAAGATGGGCAATTCACTTATATTTCAACAGCTATCCTCGCCAATCCCTGCCACAACATGCCTCTCGGCCATCACAAAACCAATGCCAAATCTCTCCACCACCACCGGACTCTTAGAGTTGAATCACAAGCTCGGTGCATGCTGATCTGATTGTCCAGTGCTGCTTTTGGTTGAGTAGTGAGCGCTTTGCTGCAAACTGCAAGAATGCATCTAGCTATTTCTGTTGTAAGCGTGAAGGTCACATAGCTCGCAATTACATGCAGCCTCAGTCTTACACGTGCTAAGTTGAATGGCCAGTCGTGTCAGCAGGTCCTCCTCCCAGAGCACCCCAATCAGTCAGGCTGTAGTAGGTGTCATTGCTTGATTCCTCTCCATCTACAGTTCTGTCAGATGCTGTGCCTTCATCTCCATCCATCCATGAGGCATCTGCTTAATTGCGAGAACTGGAAATTGCCATCCGCGCTCCAGGGAAATGGAATGCAGGGATACTCTCTCGCAGGCTTCAGTCGCCATCACCGATTCTCCTGTCCTTCGCGCTGTTGGCATAGGTGCAACGAATTGTTGTTCAGTTTGAAGAAATTCCATCACTTGTGACCTCCTTGGTGCGAAGGATTTGTGATCTCACCTTGAAGCCATCAATGAATTTCCTCGTCAAGGTTGCCATGGCGGATGGATGGGATCTGAAGATCCTTGAAGCATCTACCTGTCCACCTCGGTTGGCAGTCAAGGATCCTAGTTGCCAGGCCACTTCCAATGGGATCTATCTCATATTGAGGTCAGTTGGAGTCATTGGTTTCCATGTAGGCATTGTGTTGGTCGAAGAGCCATGTAAGGTGGTGTTCGGTCTTTGTTTTGGTCAGGTAACATGTTGTCTGATGATCATTGCTTTGATTGTGTAAGGTGTTTGTCAAAAGCATGCTTTGGTCATGTAAGGTCATTGTACTTGATTATTTTGGTCTTTCTTTCTCTCTTAACACAAAATCTCCTGCGTGTTTAGAAAAAAAAAACATATCTGTATATTCCATTTTTTTTTAATCAGCACACATCGTGTATGATCATATGGTACTTTTAGGCTTTTAAGAAATGGTGCATCTGAACAAAAACATGTTTTAAATTTAGCCAAAATACTTGTCAATGAGTTAAGCATCAGTATAAGCCAAAATTTAGGTAGTGATTTCCCTGAAACAAGGGGGCGTATGAAATATGCTGTATATCCAAAATTCAGAACAGTTCAAAGGAACCAATACTCCGAAAAAAAGAAACTAGCCTTACCAAGTTTGCAAATTGGTGGTAACTGATGTCCTCTCGCGCGCATTTCTGTGGCCTCGTCTGGAGTTAAGCCACCTGGGACCTTCGTGACAAGGCGCGGGTACACAGGTGCAACGGGTTTCCAGAGCATAAGCGGAAAACATGGGCGGGTCCTGTAATTGTAGTTTCTACCACGAAAAAGAAATATGACACCCCCTTGGCGGTGTATTACTTTTCCTCCAACTTTTTCCTGTTGAAGTATATGACAAAGTTGTCAAAAGAGAGAAACATGCAGTCAAAAGAGAGAACATGCAACCACAGAAATAAGTTCAGTAGTTACTATATCTAACTAAGATGACTTCTAAAAGTATGAATGATGTATTTGTTTCAAGGAGCAAACACGAGCCTCTCAAAGTCTCAAGAATGAGAGAATGTTAGGTAGGTGTATGAGTTTTGCATGCCTCTCTGGGAATTTACTTGTATCTTATTTACTTGTTTTCACACCTTGATTGGATTACATTTTATTTGTGTACTGATATCATTATTGATGCAGCTCAACTAATAATAATCTAAGACGATTAAAAAAATACAATCTAAGAAGTAGATGTGTTCAACTGTGTGATCAATTTCGGTGGCCAAAGATGCGAATGGCATCATGAAAAAGGATTCAGAATTTCTGTATTGGCTGTACCCATCAACTCCAAATCCTATATCTTCCAGAGAAAAGGTATGACATGTGTTAGGCTTCTTGTAAAGAGCAATGCAGATATGCTAGTATAGTTAACTTTGGAAAGCTGAATGTTACTGGTAACCTTCTTAATCATAGAAAACTACTTGTTCTACTTTCATAACTCCAATGTTTATGGGGTAAGTCAGATGTTTGGCAGTAAGTGCAATATCATTTAGTTGTTGACCCTTCAGCTTGAAGTCCACCATATATTTCAGCATCATCAATTTCTTGGGCTCATATGTGCTTGATTGTCATGCAAAATTCTGATCTGGATGCCTCACGTCAACCCCACCTACCAGTTATGCAATATTTGCGTTAATCCCCTCACACACAGCTCCTAGAAATTTACTACTACTTCTTGAGTCCTCGCCGGTGACTTGCCAGTAATGTAAGCAAGTAAAACAAAACTTAAGGCTGATTTCGTACTAAAACATCAAAGAACTTTGGAAATTCAGAGAAAAAGGGTTGGGGCTATTGGTCTTAACTATCCTACGCCCGCCCCTATTAAATCATGAAATTTTGTTGATGCATGGACATGGTCATAAATGCACTACTCTGCTGAATCACCATAGACCTCCACTTTTTACTGTGCTCTTAAATGTGGAAGCCTGGAAAAAGAATTATGGTTTAAACTCGGACACCATGGTTCTCAGTTGAATACATCATCTAGTGCTAGTACGAGTTCAAGCCAGAAAGGTACTCGTTCATGAAAAGCGATTTTTATTTTCAAGAAAAGTTTAAAAAACAATTGTGCGGGGTTGTTAGCAAAAAATATCCATAGAAACATTTTCCTCAAAAGCTTTAAAACTTCTAGAAATTTGACTGCTACATAATCTTTTTATTAGCCAAAGCAATCTTTTCTTGGTGGTAGTTTGGAAGTTAGCCAGTGAATACCATATAATCCTATTTTCATGGATTGTTAGCACCTGTCCAAGAACCCTATTCACATCCCTACTCTCCAGCATTAACCTGGCAGCTTGCAACCAAAATGCCTAGCATGTAGCAACTAGCTAACTATGATCACAACTGTTGACCAAGACCAGGTAAACAGCGAGATAAGCTTCCTATGTAACCATCTGATCTGATACATTTGATTTGTGTATTGATAATCATTATTCCTGCAGCTGGACTAACACAAACAACTGAACCAAAAGGAAGGAGAAAGAAGCTAACTACCTCTAGTTGCTGGCAGATATTATCCATATCCACCGTGCAGACACCTTTGCACTTTATCTTGCAAACTCTTTTCCTCTTCCAATGTGAATGAATGTTCTCCAACATATTGTGTGTCAAACCATCCCTACCTGCAGCAAGCCAACATGTACCAACAATCCACATTTTAATCCGGCGACACAGTTGAATCCACAGCAAGAGAGGGAACCCACCCATATTGAGTTGCCGTTTGGACTTGAGGCTTCCTTTCACGAGTTCGGAGACCTCTTCCTTGGTGAGAGGCTCCCCGAGTATGCCCTCCCTGGACACCGATTGGTACCTCGGCTCCATACCGGCGAGGAACGGCCCCGGTGACTGCACGGGCTTCACCCCCTTCTTGCCCGGTGGTGGCAGCACGAACGAGTCAAACTCCGGAAGCTCCTTGCGGCTCTTTGGCAGCGGCTTCCTTCCCGTCCACGGGCGTGGCGTGGCCTCGGGCCCGAACGGCAGGAACGGGGCCTCACGGAGCGCTACGGGGCGTGCGCGTGGGGCCTCAGTGTAGCTATACTGAAACTCGAATGGCGCGCCATCGAGGCGGTAAGAGAGGCCACGATCGGTGACGCGGACTCCGGCGGCGGGCTCATCCGTGTCCGCGATGGGAATCTTCTTGGCACGACCCCGCGCGGCTGCAGAGAAGGCCGGATGCGAAGTGACGGCGCGTCGGGGGCGCTTGGGGCCGGTGGGAGGTTGCTTGTGGTGGGAGAGGCAGAGGCGGAGGGGCGCGGGAAGCCGTGGATGGGATTGCTGAGCTGGGGCCAGGAGGGAGCGAGAGGGCAAGGGTGCAGTCGCCATGGAATGTTGGCAGTGCAAGGGGACGGCAGCTTCCGTTTCGACGCAGGGATAAGGTAGCTCGACAGCCGAGCGCGTCATAAAATTAGAGGTCACAGTCGCAGCCAGACCCAGGCACCCTGCTCGCCGCCACCGCGCCCGCCCCCTGCTCGCGCCTCGCGCGGTCGGGGCCGCGCGGCGCCCCCGTCGCCGCTCGCGGGTCGCCCACGCCCGTGCCGCCGCGCCGGTCCGCCACTGCCTCGGCGCCTCCACCTCCCGTGCGGCGTCGCGCCGTCGCCGCTGGCCTGCCGGGTGAGCCGCGTTGCCGCCTCCTCCCAAGGATAGGGTTAGGGTTAGCTGGTGCCGTGCGGCGTGCCTGGGTGTATGCGTGAGGCCGTGAGGGGCTGAGGAGGGCTGGGTGTATGTTGGATTGGTGGGCCTGAACTGGTGGGCTGGATGGGGCGCTCGTTTGCCTGGGCGGCTATTTGGACTGCCGTCCAGGTCGATAGCCCCGAGCCGTTGGATGAATGGCAGCTGGCAGAGCAAAATCTCCGCTGATTTTTTGTCTGGCCTATCCCTTGCATATTTATTTACGGACCGTCTATTATAGAGCATCTCCAAAACTTCTCTATTTTTTTCTCCTAAAAACTTTAGTTTAGTAACTCCTAAAAAAATTTGGGGAGGAAAAAAAAAGGTCTCCAAGAGTTTCTAATAAACGACATTAAAAAATTAAATTTGCTGCTGCTTAAGGTGGTCGCCTCGTCCTTCCACGTCTCCACCTACTTCGGCAGGATCCAGGAAGCGCTCTTCAACCAGTACGTCATCGAGACCCTCTCCGGCCCGCCACTAGTGGACGAGAGCCGGATGATGGCTGAGGTGCAGCCAGAGCGCAGGAGCATCCATCCCCAGTGAGTCGAAGCGACAGCGATGCCGGGCAAGTCTGGGCCACCCAAAGAGTGGGCGCCTCACGACGGTCGCGTCTAAACGAGGAGGAGCAGGAGGGACCAGCAAGCAGAAAATGGGGCGTGCGGCCGATTCCGACCAAGAGGACTGCCACGAGTGTGTCCAAATGGAGCGCAAGGATGAGGCGGCCCTGGCTACGAAAGGAATCAGACAAAGGATGAGGCGGCGAATTTCACGGCGGGGCCAAGTGCGCGGACGTGAACGGCTGGGCGGTGTCGGCGGGTGCTGCGGACGCGTTCGCTAGAGATGACAACCTTGCCCTCGATGCCATCGCGCTCACTGGACGACGCCGTCGAAGGATACGCGTGAGGCTGCGGCGCATAAAGTTACGCGGACGAGAGGGGGTTTTCCAACTCCTAAAATATTAGGAAACTGTATTAGGAGTTGTTGGAGATGGATTTTCGTGGATCTTTCTAAAAACTTAGGATTAGGAGTAGGTTTAGGGAACTTTTGGAGATGCTCTTAGGTTTCTTCCTATGTACCGGTTTTTCCATCCGCGTATCTGTTTCCCGAGTCCCGACCGTCTACGTTTGTGTTTCTTGCGGTAAACCATCTCCGTTCTCGACATCAATCCTTTAATAATCAATCCAATAAAGGAAAAACACATATCACATCTACCCTGCACTATTTGCCACGGAGTTGTTATCAGATTCTAACTTATGTCTGACTCGCCGTCTACACTCGGTGATGGTGGCCTCGAGCTCGTCACACGGTAGACAAGGTCACGGGACAACGATAGTTCAGTTGGCTTTGGTGGAGATGGAGGCGCATCGAAGGTGCAACTAAGGTAAACTGGACGCGGATCCCATTTGGTGGCTGCAACAGAGCCGGGGCCCCCTGAAAGCTCTAATTTGGTTTTGGTGAATTGATGAAACCCTAAGTGCTAACCTAGTTTATCAAAGTGATTATGAGATAGGTAGCACTACTCGAAGTGGTGAAGCAAATGAAGATCGTGACATGATGATGGTGATGCCATGGTGATGATCAAGTGCTTGGACTTAGAAAAGAAGAAAGAGAAAAAATAAAAAGCTCAAGGCAAAGGTGAAATTGATAGAAACTTTCGGTTTGAGTGATAGAGACACTTAGCGAGTGTGATCACATTTAGGATCGATAGCCGTACTATTAAGAGGGATGAAACTCGTATCGAAATACGATTATCAAAGTGCCACTAGATGCTCTAACTCATTGCATATGCATTTAGGATCTAGTGGAGTGCTAACACCCTTGAAAACATTTGTGAAAATATGCTAACACATGTGCACAAGGTGATACACTTGGTGGTTGGCACATTTGATCAAGGGTGGTGAAGTTCAGGGTCAAAAGGAGAAGTTTCGTATTGACCGGACTCTGCCTTGGGCAGTGACCGGACTCTGACCCCACGTCCGGTCAGTGGCGCGTAGTGAAGGCCGCCATCGGTCCCTTGACCGGACGCTGAATAGAAAGAGAGACCAAACGCATAGGGGGTGCGTCCGGTCACCTAGTGACGTACGCTAACGCTAGCAACAGAGAGAGAATGAGTTGACCGGACGCAGGCCTAGGTCCAGTCATGAGCCACCGAACGCTTCCAGGCGTGAATTTCCGCCTCTAGAACCTTACTGAAAGTGACCGGACGCTAGACGACAGTGCATCCGGTCCTACATTGTAGTGCGTCCGGTCGCAACTTAACATGTGGCGTGAAGCTGACTAGCCGTTAAGATCGGGCGCTCAGCATTTGAGGCTGATGACACATAGCGAGCATCGGGCGACCGGACGCTAGGGTCCTATGTTCGGTCAACCTGACCAGGGCATCCGATCAGCCCGTGTTTCAGAGGACTGAGGAGCTAACTACTCTATTTCGTTGGGGGCTCTATTTAAAGGAGTGTGGCTGGCTCTAGCTCACTCTCTTGGCTATTTTCATTAACTTAGCAACCTTATGAGCATAGCCAAAGTCCTCCCACTCATCTCTATCATTGATTCATCATCTTTGTGAGATTGAGAGAGAATCCAAGTGTATGATGACGTTTAGTGACCGGACGCTGGGTGTGTCCGGTCGAACATGACCGGACGCATCCGGTCGTGATTTCTCGTTTCTGGATGCTTACTGGAAACGACCGGATGCTGAGGTCCAGCGTCCGGTCACTTTGAAGCAGCGTGTCCGGTCACCACTTAAGTGTACTAGTGACCGTTGAGATCGGGCGATCAGCATTTGAAATCGATGACACGTGGCAAGCATCAAGCAACCGGACGCTAGGGTCCTACGTCCGATCACATCGACCGGCGCATCCGGTCGCCCCGTGTTTAGTGCAGTAAGGAGCCCAACGACTCTATTTCGTGGGGGCTTCTATTTAAGCCTCATGGCCGGCTCAAGCTCACTCTCTTGGCCATTTGCACTGACATAGCAACCTTGTGAGCTTAGCCAAAGCCCTCCCACTCATCTCCATCATAGATTCAATATCTTTGTGAGATTGGGAGAGAATCCAAGTGCATTGCTTGAGTGTTTGCATCTAGAGGCACTTGGTGTTCGTGTTTCGCTATGGAATTCGCTTGTTACTCTTGGTGGTTGCCGCCACCTAGATAGCTTGGAGCAGCAAGGATCATCGAGCGGAGGTCGGTGATTGTCTCCGGCTCTGATTGTGGTGCTCCGGCGGAGAGCCAAAAGGTACTCTAGTGAATTGCTCATGGCTTGTGTGATCCTCATCTTGTGTTGGTTGTGCGGCACCCTATTAAGGGTTTGGCATGTGATGCCAATTAGCGCGTGAACCTTCAAGTGAGTGAATCGCCACAATGCAGAAAGATATTAGTTTGATTTTGTCGATGTTAAGGTTAATTATTTAGTTAGAAGTATGTTTACCATGTATATTTTTGTTGCTATAAGTGTTGGTTATATTATTTTTAGTTGCAATGCAAATGATTATATTCTACATTAATTTGAGTTGTTTTGATTGATGTTTAATTTGAACCGTTTTATTAGATGGAAGACATGTTTCGGGAGCAGTTGTAGCGAAAACGGGGTCGTCCTAGAGAATTGTACTCCGATGAGTCTAGCAAAGATGCCCCCGTCCCTCCTGACCTTCCTGTCCCTAACTGTGATTGTGGTCGTCCGGTCGACGTGTTTTAATCGAGACATCCGGACACAGCGGCTATGGAGAAGCACTTAGCCGCAGTTACACGACTCGAGGAACCTTCTCTGTGCGATTGCGGAGATCAAGCTATGATAAACCCTGAGAATACGTTGGAGTTTATGTATCCAAACAAGCATGAAGTAAGTGCAAAGTGTATATATTGAAATGTTGAGCTATATGTGTTCATGTACTAATGTCACCTTATTTAGGTGTTTTCAATGGTGAAGTGTCATTTCAAGAAGTGGTTGTATGGTCCTAAGATCCAATGGCCGGAAGAACCGCCAAAGGTTAAGGAAAAGAAGAAAGAAAGAGCAATTTACAAAGCACCTCCTGTCATGTGCGAATGTGGTGTGAAATCCAACTATGGCCTAGTCCCTTCGGAGCTTGGAATAGGCCATTATTGCGGCCATATGGTTGACTATGATGAGGTTGGTTATTTTTGTGGTAAACATGAAATCGTATTTTGTTTCTTTTGCTAAGACATATATGATATAATTTTTCGTTTGAACAGAGCACTAGGAAATACAGGTGGAAATGTTATGATGGTCAAGCTAAGTTCTTGGCTGAACTAAAGGGATGCAAGTAATTGCACGGAAGAGGAGATATGGACCTAACTACATCAACCTATTCGTTAAACATCACAAAGACAAGATGCATGAGTTTGCTAGACAGCGCGGTATTCGTAACCCGATCGATGTTGGGCTTGACAAATGGGGATTGGAGAGACGGAGGGTGTTAGAGGAGGAGAGAGCAAGCAAGGAGGCAAGGGAGGAAACAAAAGTACAGATGCAGGTTTTGAACGAGCATGTTGTTGCATTATGTGCCAGTGAGTGCTTGAAAGCCATTTTTTCGTTGCCTAATTTTAAATGTAATATAATCATGTTGCTAACTAATTGTATTTTATATATGAAGAGATTAGATGCAGCGAGGACCATGACGGAGAGGTGGCTCATGCAAGGTATGAGGAAAAGAAGTTAGATGAGCACAAAACGCGAGCTGGTCGCACCGTTCAATCATCGATTGTGTTGTCTGATGAGGGGGACGAGGATGAGGATGACACTGCCAGACTAAGCGAGCTCATCGCTCTAGCAGAGATGGGCTTGTAGGCGGAGGAGGCTGAAAACGACACTGGCAGACTCAGCGAGTTCATCGCTCTAGCAGAGGCGGGCTTACAGGCGAAGGAGGCTGAGGACGACACTGGCAAACTGAGCGAGCTCATCGCTCTAGCAAAGGCGGACTTGCAGGCGGAGGAGGATGACGATGCATTTGAAAGCGCTAGTTTGGTTTTGGTGAATTGATGAAACCCTAAGTGTTTACCTAGTTTATCAAAGTGATTATGAGATAGGTGGCACTACTCCAAGTGATGAAGCAATTGTGAAGATCATGATGATGGTGATGCCATAGTGATGAGCAAGCGCTTGGACTTGAAAAGAAAAAAGAGAAAAACAAAAGGCTTAAGGCAAAGGTATAAATGGTAGGATCTATTTTGTTTTGGTGATCAAGACACTTAGAGAGTATGATCACATTTAGGTTCGATAACCATACTATTAAGAGGGGTGAAACTTGTATCGAAATGCGGTTATCAAAGTGCCACTAGATGCTCTAACTCATTGCATATGCATTTAGAATCTAGTGGAGTGCTAACACCCTTGAAAATGTTTGTGAAAATATGCTAACACATGTGCACAAGGTGATACACTTGGTGGTTGGCACATTTGAGCAAGGGTAAGGAACTTCACCAGCGGAGTGTTCGCCCATAGAGTGCGGACAATCCGATGGTGCCACCGATGCTCTATACAGAAAAGACGGAGGTCACTGTAAGTGACCGGACGCTGGTCTCGGTTGGACTGGCGCGTTCGGTCAGTGGCAGCAGAGGGCACGTGGTTTTGGTCTCATGACCGGACGCTGGCGCAAAAACTGACTGAACGCTAAGGGCCTGAGTCCGGTCACATATGATGACGTTGAGTGACCGGACGCTGGGTGTGTCCGGTCGACCATGACCGGACGCGTCCGGTCGTGATTTCTCGTTTTTGGATGCTTACTGGAAATGATCGGACACTGAGGTCCAGCGTCCGGTCACTTTGAAGCAGCGCGTCCGGTCACCACTTAAGTGTACTAATGACCATTGAGATCGGGCGATCAACATTTGAAACCGATGACACGTGGCAAGCATCAAGCAACCGGACGCTGGGGTCCTATGTCCGATCACATCGACCGGCGCGTCCGGTTGCCCCGTGTTTAGTGCAGTAAGGAGCCCAACGACTCTATTTCGTGGGGGCTTCTATTTAAGCCCCATGGCCGGCTCAAGCTCACTCTCTTGGCCATTTGCACTAACATAGCAACCTTGTGAGCTTAGCCAAAGCCCTCCCACTCATCTCCATCATAGATTCAACATCTTTGTGAGATTGGGAGAGAATCCAAGTGCATTGCTTGAGTGTTTGCATCTAGAGGCACTTGGTGTTCGTGTTTCGCTACGGGATTCGCTTGTTACTCTTGGTGGTTGCTGCCACCTAGATAGCTTGGAGCAGCAAGGATCGTCGAGCGGAGGTCGGTGATTGTCTCTGGCTCTGATCGTGGTGCTCCGGCGGAGAGCCAAAAGATACTCTAGTGAATTGCTCATGGCTTGTGTGATCCTCATCTTGTGTTGGTTATGTGGCACCCTATTGAGGGTTTGGTGTGTGATGTCAATTAGCGCGTGAACCTCCAAGTGAGTGAATCGCCACGACGAGGACTAGCTTGCCGGCAAGCAAGTGAACCTTAGTAAAAAATTAGTGTGTCATCATTTGATTCTAAGGTGATTGGTCTTCATTGGTATTTTTTCTTGTGATTGATTGGTTCGCTCCTCGACTTGGCAGTATAACCATCTTGCTTACTCTCTTTATATTACCGTAAACTAGTTATCAAGCTCTTTAGTGTAGCTAGTTGTGAGAGCTTGTTAGTTTGGTTAGTGTGGCTCTTTAGTTAGCCTTTGAGAGCACACTAACTTAGTATAGTGACATAGCCATTGTGTGGTTAGAAACTATAGAAACTAGAATTATGGTAGGTGGCTTGTATTTTTAGTAGGCTAGCGCAACACTTGCTTCGCCTCATAATTGGCTAACCGGTTTGCTAAGTGTTGTTGTAGAAATTTTTAATAGGCTATTCACCTCCCCCTCTAGCCATTAGGACCTTTCAGCGTTCTTCACTCAGGCCGCAGAGGCGGTAGATGAAGCAAAGGCCGCTTACTACAGGTGACACGCAAGTCAGAGCAATACAAGTGAGCCTAGCCACATGAACGAGAAGGAAGAGAACGCGTTCTTGTCTCAGACCGCAGATGAAGCGGAGGTCGCTTACTACAGGCGAAAGGTAGATCAGGGCAATGCAGGTGACCTTAGCCACAGCAATAGGGTTGTAGTAGAGGATTAGTACTCGGACGACGAGTTGCTTACTCAGTATGTTTCTAACTGAGGGTTTTTTATTGCACCATCTGTTAATTCCATGCTTTATTAATGATCAATGTAGCTATGTACTTGAACTTTCATTGTGTTGCCTTGTTTTCCTTTTGAACTATTGGTGTATTGTACCCATATATCATGTACTCGGATTACCCATGGTCCATCTTAAGTGATCCCATCCATTTGTCACCCTCTGACCCATCCGTTTGTCGCTCTCCGATGCATCCAAGTTTTTTTAATAATAGCGAATGCGTTGAGAATTTCTAAAACAAACAAAATTGAGAGAAATTATTTCGAATACGGTTGGCTGGCATATATATTTTGCATGTGTCCCATGTATTTTAAAATAGTAGCGTGTAATTTATGTTATTAGCATCAGATCAATGTAAAATAACAAGGCCCACGGCGCGGTACGTTTGGCAGATCGATGTTCTCATTTGGCACGCAACCCTAAGCCTAGGTTCTATCGCGCCATAGCTCATGGCGTGGCACTAACGTGCCAAGGCCCATGGCACGGTAAGACCTAGACACAGATAGAAGCCGACAAGTCTCAATTCCAATTGAACGGGAGCTACTATCGGTGCTGTAAACAACTACAAGGGCTGTCGCGACGCATTGAAATGAATATGAAGCAAATAACATTTTCATTGGTTCATGAGTCTGCAAGTTTTGGATGACAATATTCGTTCGACATCAGTTTGACATAACCAACTAAGTCCTAGAAGTGTAAGGATCCCTCGGACGTCTCTATCTCTTTGGATTTGTAGGCAACACAGTGGGAGTGTAGCCAATGTCGGTGTGAGGCCTTCAAAGGAGGCAAGGGCACCTCTGCATCAGTGTCAGTCAAGAAGTATGCTCAGTGCGGGTCGTCGTACTCTACCTCAAGAACGGGGTACAACTGGTGCTACATGGGAGGGGCCATCCTATTACAAATTTATAAACAAAGGGTTAGAGTATTCAAATTAACAATATTTAAATTAACATTATGTAGCATTGAAAAATTTGAACTTCTATGTATGGTCCTGTTGCCCTCGTCTTCTATGCCTGCTAGCCTTATGACCAGGGTCTTTGCAAACGAAACAAAAATTCCTGCCACGGGTCTCGTTGAAGTCGCCCCCTCCGTACATGTCTTTGTCGTACCCTCTCATAGCGTCCATGTCCCCCTTGAGTCGCTTCTTCTTCCTCCTACCCTTCCCTACCTTCATTAGATCTGGATGCGGCACGTAGTCATAACCATTATAAGGTGGCCACTATGTCAGGTCAAGGTATGGCACGAAGCTCATCTCCCAAATACTAACGATGTTCGAACAGAGATGCAAGGGTGACATATATGGTAGATCCTCATAGTTGTACCCGTGAACCCTATAGGCCGTGATCATATGAGAGTAAGGGGCATGCATGATCTGAGGGACGTTGCAACTGCACTCTACCTTTTCAAGACCAACTTGGTATTTTCATCCACCATAACGCTCGCCACCCAAGCTTATGCCACCCTTGCCCTGTACACTAAAGATGTGGCAGCAGGGTCCATACGGCTCGACGGTGTGCTGCTTGGCCAATTCCTCGGCCTCCTTCAAATGTTCTGCTCCGGCCTTTCCAAAATGCCCCTGCTCAGCTATATTCCTTTGCGTAAGTTTCCACCTCTTAACAAAATATTTGTTGCACTTATGAAAGGAGAACTCAATAATTCCAGACACAGGCAACGATCGAACTTCGGTGAATACATGGTTGAAGGACTCCGAGGAGTTAGTGGTCATGATGCCATACCTAAAACCCCCTCATCATATGCTAACACCCACTGAGCCTTCCGTTCTATCTACGCCTCTAACTAGGCCTTTCCCGCTTCATTTACCATCTTGTCTAGTTCTCTCTTTGTCTCCTTGAACTGGTACTTTGTACGTACACAACATAGAGCCTTTACCTTGTCACATACCTTCTGCTTCCTCTAACGCCGCCAGAAATTAGCGGCAAAGTGTCTCATGCACCATCTATGCACTAGAGGTGGGAACCCATCTATATGCTCAGCTGCAACATTAAGAAGCCCTAGGTGACGGTCCAAGATCAAACATATAGTGCGAGATGGGCCAAGCACTTATACGTAGAAGCTACATGAACCATGACCATGATTCATTGTTCTCTCCCTCTGTCAAAGCAAATGCTATGGGTACTATCTGGTCCTCAGGATCAACAGCAGCAGCCATCATCAAGGTGCCTCTATACTTTCCTGTCAGAAAAGTGTCATCAACAAGTATGACTGGCCGACAAAACTAGAATGCATGTTCCGTTTGCGTGAACGACCAGAACACAGGATAGAGGACATGCCTCAACAGGTCCCGAAAACATATCCCTCTGGTGTCCACAAACCATTTCAAGCCAGGGTTGTAGTAATGCATTGCACAAAAGATGCGGGGCACCCTATTGTACGCTTCCTTCCAACTACCCTAATGAATCGCTAGGGCAATTTGCTTAGCACGCCAAGCCTTTCCATACTTTACATCGTACTTAACGAATCTAGATATGGACTGTTGTAAAGAAGACACTGAAATGTCGTTATTATCATCAACGAGCCCCAATATACGACGGGCAAGGTAACGTGTAGTGAGCTGCTGATGATTTTCCTTCCCCCTATTTGTTAGGTAAGTGTGGGGTTCGATAACTTTACTTATCCTCCACTTGCCATCACTCTGTCTCTTTCATGCATTTAACCTCCACATACAACCATTTTTGCATATCACGTGGTACCTCAACTCCTGGTCCGAATAAGTGACGTTGTACGGTCTATGGTGATACATAGCATAGTCCTGAAGAAAGAGCTTCATCTCTGACATTATATTAAATATCATCCCCTTCCTGAGGGTTTCTTTCTCATAGTTATACAATGATTTCCTACACATCTGGAGACCGGTGTCACAAACTGTCATATCCGTCATGCTGACATCCCTATAGTTTAGAACGTCTCTGAAAGGTACGTTCATCGACCTTAGTTGCTCAAGCTTAGTCGCTGTGTAAGGTGGTGGTGGAACATACTACTGCGCTTCGCTAATTCTGCCCCATAAATCATAGGGGGTATCATCTGCTGGCAAATCTATGACTAGTCTATCCTGAGTCTGCATAGCATGCAAAACCTCAGTCGGTACTGGTAATGGCATACCATGACAGGTAATGGCATGGCACTAACCGGTGTGGGTATAGCATGTCTATCTGTCTGGTCATCATCTGAATCGTCCGAATTAGTGCTAACTACAAGTACATCACCGATCCTGTCCTCCTCCACCTGCTTCACCTCTTCCAGTTCGAACTCGTTCACATCGAAATTATTGCTTATATAGCCTACTTGACTTGAATGAAACTGTTCCTGCATTAACTGACCGTCTAAATCCATGTTATCCTGAGCTGCTTCCCCTTCGATCCCCAATTCTTGCTCATTGCCCCCAACACCATCAATGGGCGGCCCATCCTGAACACCCCGCATCCTGTACCCATTCTCCACCACCACCTCAGCCATGGGCACATTGGAACCTTGGAGCACCCTAGTGTAGCGGGACCAGTGAGTAGGGTCACGCAAGGGCATGAGGTCATAGTGTGCGCTAGTCTTCCCAGTATCAAACATCCCCTTCAGTGTAAAATCACCGCCAAGCTTTGTATTCAAATGGACACAAAGGTCGTTGAAGCTAGGAGGTTCATCAAACCATTCCAATTCTTCTTCTATATCCTCAAACATACCATCTTCTCTCCTAACACTTCCTCCGTAAAAAACTCTAACACAACAATCCATCTACAAAAGCATTTTAAAAAACTTCATCAATTCATCGCAATTGTCGTACGTATTGTTCATAGTAATATTAATGGGGCTATTGTGTTCTTGCCCCTATTTTGAACCTCAATTGTGATTTTATTCTCATTTTCTTCCACTTTGTGTTTTTACCCCTGCTTCTCCAAAACGAAGGTTTAGTTTACCCCTACTCCATGAACAGCAGGTAACGGTGTTAAAAAAGTTGAAAGATGACATGTTTGCCCTTCTGAATATTGCGTTTTTACCCCTATTTCAAACCCCAATTGTGATTTTACCCCCACTTTCTTCCACTTTGTGTTTTTACCCTTACTTTTCCAAAACGAAGGCTCCGTTTATCACAATTCTTAACTCAGTTATCTACATCCGGATCAAAGCAATTAAAAATTAACAAAAGCCCTATGAAAAGATAAACGTACCCCTTATCTCTCGGTCGTCTCTCTCAGGGTCGTCCCTCTCAACGCTAGCAGACAGCGGGTGGCTAGGTGCGGCGGCGGTGGCGGCGGAAGGACAGCGTCGGGCCGTCGGGTGCACGTGGCTTAGCCTAACGTGGGCACGTAGCCAGGCACGCGGCTCTGCTTGGCGTGGGCGCGCGCGGCTTGGCCGGGGTCGCGAGCGCGCGTCTCGTGAAAGCAGCCGACCATGGAGCCGAAGACCCGCCTCTCTCTCTCAACTCTAGTGGATGGCTGGGTGCGGCGGCGGCGGAAGGCCAACAGCGGGCCTGTCGGGCGGTGTGCGGCGAGTGAGCGTGTGCGGCCAGGCAATGGAGCCGGAGACTAACAGGTCCAGAGCTATGATTTACCTGGACTTGTAAAATCACAACTGAGGTCTGAAATAGGAGGCAAAAACGTAATATTCGGAACGACAAACATGTCATCTTTTAACTTTTTTAGCACTGTTACCTGCTGTTCACGGAGTAGGGGTAAACTGAACATTCGTTTTGGAAAAGCAGGGATAAAAACACAAAATAAAAGAAAAATAAAGGCAAAATGGGTTCAAAACCGGAGCAATAACACGATAGCCCCCAATAAATAACGGATCGTCCTCAATGGCTTTTGCGCACGTGGAAACGTCTGGCGCACAACGGCACATGTCACGCAATCCAACTGTATTCCTATTCGAGTACACACGACACAAACCTCGCACGCACCGTTAATAACGCATGCGGCCGCCGCTGGGCTTCCACGAATAGAATAGGGATAGCAGGCACGGGCACCGCCGCGAGGCTCGCGGCGAACCGAACGAGGTGGAGGGGGAGCTTCTGACCCGCAGAGCAAGCAAAGACAACAAGCGCAGCCCAGCCCAGCGTCCCCGCGCACGCACGCGCCGAGCCCGAGGCGAGGTGGCCGTGGCCCCGCCGAACCCATGGGGGGCTGCTACTCCGCCTTCGCCTGCTCGCGGAAGCTGCGCGGCCGCATCTCCTTCGTCCTCCCCGTCACCGAGCGCGACCGCGACGACCGCTCCAGCGACGGCGGCGCCAGCTCCGTCGCCTCCACGTCCCCGTCCCCGCGCAAGAACGACGCTGACGCCGGGCCGCTGGTGGTCCGGACCACCGCGGCCGAGTTCGCGCGCCGCTACGTGCTAGGCCGGGAGCTGGGGCGCGGCGAGTTCGGTGTCACGCGCCGCTGCCGGGACGCCGCCACGGGGGAGGCACTCGCGTGCAAGACCATCCGGAGGCACCGCCGGCCCCGCGGCGGCGACGGCGGTGCCGGCGTCCGCCGCCCGCGGGCCGGGGCCGGGGCCGGGAACGCCGCCGGTCCCCACGGACCGGCCGGAGCGCCCCCGGCCGCGGCCGGGCAGCAGGACGCGGCGGCGGCGGCGCATGCGGCGGACGTGCAGCGGGAGGTGGCCATCATGCGGCGCATGTCGTCCCGCGGCGGCGCGGCCGTGGTGCGTCTCCGCGAGGCGTGCTGCGAGGACGCCGGCGGCGGCGCGGTGCACCTCGTCATGGAGCTCTGCGAGGGCGGGGAGCTGTTCGACCGCATCGTTGCGCGTGGCCACTACTCGGAGCGCGCCGCGGCGGGCGTGTTCGGCACCATCGTCGACGTCGTGCGGCTGTGCCACTCCAACGGGGTCATCCACAGGGACCTCAAGCCCGAGAACTTCCTGTTCGCCAACAAGTCGGAGGACTCCCCGCTCAAGGTCATCGACTTCGGCCTCTCCGTCTTCTTCAGCCCCGGCGATCGGTTCACGGAGGTGGTGGGGAGCGCGTACTACATGGCGCCGGAGGTGCTGAAGCGGAACTACGGGCCGGAGGTGGACATCTGGAGCGCCGGCGTCATCCTCTACATCCTCCTCTGCGGCGTCCCGCCATTCTGGGGAGGTAGGCCGTAGGCGGCGTGCATGCTTTCACTTCGTCCTCCGATCCGGTTCTGATCTGAACAATGCATGCCATGCATGCAGACAACGACGAGAAGATCGCGCAGGCGGTCCTCCGCGGCGTCATCGACTTCAACCGGGAGCCATGGCCGAGGGTGTCCGCCAACGCCAAGGACCTCATCCGCCGGATGCTCGACCCCGACCCCTCCACCCGCCTCACGGCGAGGCAGGTGCTTGGTAAGCCACCGATCGTCCTAGCCTCCGGTGAATGCAGAGAATGCGCGGCACTGATGCTGTTGGGGCGCTTGCAATTGCAATGGCATGCAGAGCACCCGTGGCTGAAGAACGCGGACACGGCGCCTAACGTGTCGCTGGGCGAGGCCGTGCGCGCCCGGCTGCAGCAGTTCTCCGCCATGAACAAGTTCAAGAAGAAGGCGCTGGGCGTGGTGGCGCGGAACCTGCCGGTGGAGGAGCTGGACAAGTACGTGCAGATGTTCCACCTCATGGACAAGGACCACAACGGCAACCTCACGCTGGAGGAGCTCATGGAGGGCCTCCACATCAACGGCCAGCCCGTCCCTGAGTCGGAGATCAGGATGCTCCTCGAGGCCGTGAGTGCTTTGCTTGGTCGCTTCCTTCCTTCCTTCCGACCGGATGATGGACATGCATCCCTGCAGGCCGACACGGACGGCAACGGCACGCTGGACTGCGACGAGTTCGTGACGGTGTCGCTGCACCTCAAGAAGATGAGCAACGACGAGTACCTGGCGTCGGCGTTCAGGTACTTCGACAAGGACGGCAGCGGCTTCATCGAGCCGGAGGAGCTGAGGGAGGAGCTGGGCCCCAACGACCAGGCCATCCTCGACATCATCCGCGACGTCGACACCGACCAGGACGGCCGCATCAGCTACCAGGAGTTCGAGCTCATGATGAAGTCCGGCACCGACTGGAGGAACGGCTCCCGCCAGTACTCCAGGGCCAACTTCAGCAGCCTCAGCCGCAAGCTCTGCAAGGACATGTCGTGACGATCGCGATTCGCAGATACTCTAGCCACCACCAACATCTACGATCCACGGGCTCGGCGCTTCTTGATTAGAACTGCGGTGCATAAGGGAAAAACGCGTGCATGTACGGCTGCTGCTGCCCATCTGACAGAAAATCATTTTCAATTCGTTGGGTAATTAGAACTGCATTTACAATTTCAAATTCAAAATTTACAAAAGAACGAGTGCACAACGGGCGCAGCGCACAATTTCGATTTCAGAAGCTGAAGCAAAGCTGAGAACGGATTTGCAAACTGAAACCTGTAGAAAACTTGTAAAACCGACCGACAACCGTTTCAGCGTTTCTTGATCATCATATCTAACGCCTGGTTTCCTACATCAAGCCCTTGTATGGTGGCCAACAGCCACTTTCAAACATTTCACCCCTAACCGATAAGCATACGAGTATATTCAAATGAATAACAACTTCAGCCAACTTTTCAAACAATTTCTCCCCAGCCTATGAGCAAGTTGAAATGAAATCCAAAGTTTCCTATTACTCCAGGAATGGATGGGTAAAAGAGGCGAGCATACGGTAGAGGTGACACCGTGACAGTATATGGGAAAACATATATCACGCGATGTTCGGCTTTGAAGTAATATTGACCAGCACTAGCAGATGGCAACTAACCATAGTATATAAGTCCTTGAATAATAGACAAAAGCCCTGCCCGCAATTACGAGGGGATAAACAGAGCTACCTCCCATCAGATTCGTGAAATTTAATTTCACAGATTGGTCAGATGCAAAACCCACCACATAACACACAGGTTACCACTTCACATCTAATATTTACAAGGTACAACAGAAACGAACTAGAAAACCAAATGAACCCCCGCCCCCCCCCCCCCCCCCCCCCCCCCCCCCCCCCACACACACACACACACATGTAACCATTTGTGCCTCCACCCCGTTTCCAACCATTTGAGGCCCTTAAATAACTCTCTGTACACCATTGCTGCTGCTGGAAGCTCAGCATCTGATGCTAGATCTAAAGCGCCCCTCCTCTTCTCATGAACTTTGAGCTTTTCTTGGGGTGCCTGCCTTTGAGCTATTCCATCATCTAGTACCTACTCTTTTCGCAGACGCTG
Organism: Miscanthus floridulus; assembly: GCF_019320115.1. Lineage (NCBI taxonomy): Eukaryota > Viridiplantae > Streptophyta > Magnoliopsida > Poales > Poaceae > Miscanthus > Miscanthus floridulus. Next base: position 91,758,215 of record NC_089587.1, on the reverse strand, counting down.
CACGCATCCACTGAGGCAGGGTTAAGAAATGTGCAACGCTCGCAGGGCCACCCATCATCAGTGTGGTCAGATGATGGCTTAGTGTGCTGCTTCTTCTTGGATTTAGTTCCTCCTTTCTTGGAGCTGGTGGCAGCGCTGGATGTACCAGCAGCCTGGGCAGTGGCGCGGACATCCTCCAACCCAGCTTCCAAAGCTTGAACAAGGTTCTCAAAGTAATTCCGGGTAACGCTGCAGTAAACAAAGCTCACTGGTAAAATTAGAGTAATGATGGAAGACTCCAAAACATCCTTCTATGATGTAGGGTCCACGAAAACAAGCAAAAAACAGAGCATAACTGAAATTATGGAGCGAATCATGCTAAATGACATTTTAGACATACTAAATCACTTGTTTCTGCCTATTTGTTTTGTTAAAACATCATGCTTTAGAGATCAGAGGTAGTAGTCATATCAACAAAAAGGTGGACAGCATGGTGAATTTACTACCTTGTGAGCCCAGCAAGCTTCACGCGGAATTCACTAAATTCATCCAGTGTAGGTGCCGTCGTTTCAGTGCTGTCAGATTTCACAGAAGGCAAAAAATTTTGCAAGTCTTTCTCAGCGCACTGATGCAGACGTTCCAAGCCAGACTCAGCCTCACCTGTCAAATACATAGAATTCACTGATGTTCCAAGAGTTCCCACAAGCAATTATAAACCCAGTAATAATGTCAACATGAAATAGAAATAACAAACCTTGCAGATACTCAAAAAATTCACTCTTGACCTTATCATCCAGATAGTAGCCATAAGAATATGTCCATTTCAGCACTCGCCTGCATTCTATAATCTGATGTACAATAGAGTGGTGAAAGCATCTGATATAAGAACATTTGTAAATCATAAAACCCATTGAAACCATAATATAAAATTTATGATGGCAAACCTGTGACCAAGCTTCAATTATGAACTTAAGCTGGGTCTCTGGTATCCCGAAAATATCAGTTAAATTTGCAAGCTGTGGCACAGAGGAACAGGGAAACAGCATTATAGTTGGTCCATCATGGAAGAAGAGTTAGGGCAAGCAAGACTAAAATATAGTCTAGCACAGCAGCTAATACAGAAAAGAATGACAAGCAGAGAAACTTCTACATGGCACGCTGAGAGCCCTTAAGGCCCATAACATGATTTATTTTCTCACCTGATCCTTTTCCGCTTTTAGCAGATCTGCTTGGGCCTTCTGCCTCGACTGCAATAAAGGCAAACATGAGAACAGAAATTAATGCGCTCAGTTCAAAATATACATTATGAAATGAAAGCATCTAAATACTCAAGCATAAAAATGCACCGGAGATCAAGAACATCAGGAATAAAAATATATCGTTGACTGCCAATAAGCATATTGGTAGCCATGAAATAATCAGATAATGCACGTACAAAAGGCAATGCGATTATTTTTTGACTGAGGAAATAATCACGAAACAAACCCTCGAACAACCTCAAAGCATATTTGGTTAAGACATTACTCTTCTTATTTGGTTAAGACATTACTCTTCTTATTTGGTTAAGACATTACTCTTCTTATGCACAACCAACATAATACTGAAATGGGTATCCCACCAAGAAGGCAAGAACTATAGCTGGCATTATATTATAGAGTAGCAGCACAACAAAAGAGAAGGTTCAAACATTACATTATGAGCACAAAACAGATGTATTTTGAAACTTATGTACATCGAACTAAGGTACTTGAACGTACTGTCTGATTGGATGCCCAGCGTTCATAGTAATGCATATATCTCTCAAGAGAGTTCTTAGCTCTTTCCCTCCTTGCTTCAGTCTCATCATACTGCAACAGAAGCAATTTAAGTTCAAGAAGAAAACATTCTTGGAAATCAAAAGAACATAGCATCCAGCACCACAGAAAATCACAACATCCCAAAGATGAGCTGCTGTTCACCCACCAAACACAGGCTTCTAATCCCATTGTAGCAGTAGTGGCAGAAATAATATTACAATTATACTAGGGTTCTACAAAAGGATTTCTCTGAAATGCATGAAGTAAAGAGAAGACATACAACTCCCTCTTTCTTTGCTGATTCATAACGATTGCAAGCATAAAAGCCACCTGTTCTCTCTCCATGATCTGACCATGCGCCTAGACATAACCTAGAATGTCCAAAGAACCTCAGACAAAAGAAGATAAACAAGGCATGTATATTAATTCTTTCAAGCAGTGAGTGAACTATACCAGCAAAATTCGAATTTGCAAGGAGGGGTGCATGTCATATGCATGCATCCCTGGTTTTTCTCTATTGGTCGTTTGCACTTTGGACAGGGCTTAGAATTAGCCAGTATCCTGAAAAGATGAACACAACATAACAAACCTTTTCATGCAATTTGGAGTGCCATAAGGAATAAAATAAAAACAATCACAATTATCAGCTAAACACATTGACACACTATCTCTATCTGAATGATATGTGAATCTAGTGCAGGTAATGCAAAGTTCAAGTTGAACAGCATCTTGGTTGCTTGTGCCTAGTTAGGGCTTTTTTCAAGAAAAAAAACAAGGCAAATAGATGAAAATTAAATCAATCCAAAACCTCTATAATCCACTTAAATCAAACTAGCTACCTCATCATCTTCTTAATATAATGATACGCAACTCTCCTACATGTTCAGAGAGAAAAAAATCTAGCTATCCTCAATCTACAGCAGCAGTAACAACAAAGCCTATTAATCCCATGCAAGTTACAGTAAAAAAAAAAAGCTATCTTAAAACTATATTAGAATTACTAGGATATTTTTCATAGTTGATGACACCTATGATTCAACCTCACAGAAATATTTGCCGTGGCTTCCCCACCCACTTCCAAGTCAACTTAAATCGCTTAAAAAATGGTAATAAAAGCCTGTGAACCTGAACAACTAACTTTAAGCACAATTTTTTTCACCATCTCACTTATTGTCAGCAGTCAAGGTGAATAGTTCCAGGACTGTGACATTTACATTGTTGAATAAATTGCTAAAAGTTTGGTGAAATAGGATATGAAGCTCCAACCACACAGGAACTAGTTATCACTGTGCTTAGTCTGAACTGATAAATGGCACATTACAAAACAAATAATCAAAATCAGAAAGTAGAATGTTGAAATAGGTTGTATCTTACAAAAAAATTAAAGGAACTCCTTATCTATATGCCCTGTCTTAACTAAAATATAGTATCAACAAAAACCGAAACTTGAAAACCACATCAAACGCTAGTGTTGAACCTGCAACGAACCAGTTCATGTTTTCAGATTCTGCACTGTTCTTTAATATCCACTTAGAAACAGTCTCACAGTTCACTGGTCGATGAGCTTCCTCAGTGCACTGCAAACAAGAGTAATGGATATTGATGAAGCCTTAGATGCTTGATCCCTAGGACTCGTGAAAACAAAAGCATAAAATCATTAGAAGAATGGAACCATCATACATTCCAGCAAAAGCTGAACTTGCAATTGCATGAGACATCATAGTTTTCATCACCAAGAAACTCCACAGCACATGTACAGTCAGGAGCTGGACACCATTTAGTCTGCATGAAATGAGGTTTCACAATTGAGTTTACGGTGAGAGAACATGATGCCAAAGCAGTGTAAAAACAAGGCAGGCCCAAAGAACTGTGAAATTGGAGAATCGGTCAAATTGTTAAAACCTACTACCTTCTTGCTACCTTCAACATATGCACGTAAGAGAAATCGTGCATATTTTTCTTTATCCTCATCTTTAGCTAATTCATTAATCATCCCTTGAAGAACCATAGCACTACATGATGGATCAGGACATCTCAATGACAAACATCCTGGACCACCACCTATTGCAGCGCTAATGTAGCCTACAAAATTTAAATTGATCCATCAGAAATCCCCCCTTTATTAGGAGGGAGATAGTCACGTACAAGGGAAAACAGGATAGTCATACGATGAATGTTACCAGCAGAAGCGATACTTAACATATAGAAGGCACCAGAAAAACCTGATGTTTATGTCATTCATATTGACATTAGGAAATTTACTCTGATGTGTCTAATGTAGTTCTATGGCGTTACAGAAGAAAACAGAAAAAAGTTTATACTACATTTAGATTTCTGGGTAATATACAAAACTAGACATGATTTGCTTCAATATCATTCTATCTTATGTAGAATATATAGGGGCATGCATAATACTAAACATTTAGTATTATCACAATCAAAGGATCACAAAACATGCTTGTGGGTAGTCAAGTTAAAACATAAATTTGACCAGTCAAACAATGACAACAGAACCTAATCATGCAAGCATAAAGAGCAATAACAAGGGAGGAAGGAAGGGAGACCTTCCCAACATTCATGGCAATAAAAATGAGCACAACCAGCGGAGCTCATCATATCAGAAGAATACCCTTCAAAACATATTCCACAAGTTAGCTGCAACCAAAAAGATTGTTAGAAGAAATTATGAATATATGCCAGAGCCAAAGGTTCTACCATATTACACATGCTGCTTTGATGAAAAAAAAGCATAAAAATATGAAATATAAATCTTGCCTTCCTAGAGTGAGGCTCATGATTTCCATTCAAAAGTAAGCCAACAGTATGGCGGACTTTTTCTTCATCTGCAAACCATTCGTCACTCAACTTGCTGATGTTCCTGCATAGTGAATACAGAACACACAGGGCGCAGATGTACATTAATTCCACTTCCACACCATCTAGCAATAAGAAAATGTCAGTGCATTGCTTCTAGCGCAGATTTAGTTTTATCATTCTAAATATATCCAAGTGCATAAAGTGTGCACTAGCTTTTGCGAACAACCAAAAACAGGGAAAATTAGTAGGATCAAACTGAAGGTAGCAGTTTTCTTGATATCTCATGTATAGACGCAAACATATGGAAAAATAGAAAATCATTGCCATGATTAGCATATGGTACATATCATGCAATGTCCTTTCCAGAGTATTTTGAGAGAATATTTACAGGTTCTATCTCGAGCTTGATAGAGGAACTTTCAACAATAAAAAGGCGGGGCTGCCAGCACCTTGGGAAGTAATTAAAAACAAGAAACAACATAGTGACCTACACATACTGTGGTATGATACTGTGTTCAAAGATATAGACATGAGTACCTGATTTCAGTGACTGTGTACTAACATACAGTATAATAAGGATAAATGCCATTACATTACAAGGTTGTTAAGAGTTTGCTGCCTTCAGAAAAGAATATTTGATGGAGCACTGACATAACAAACTCACCATTTGTAGTGGTGCAGGAGGGCACACGCCTCTTCCCTTGTGATCAACAACACGGCAGATACCTTGCTTACATCTTCCTCTTGACGCTCAGATATAACTTCTTCGTTTAAAACCACAAATGTCTGTTAATAGCAAATGCAACTCCCCTTTTAGCAAAACTCAAGAGTATCACATGGAGCAAAAATATGGGCAGAAGAGCAAAGCAACACAAAGAGACCAAGCGTGATCACTCATCTAGGATGCTTGACAGAGCCTACAAGAGGCGGTACATCACTCATCTAGGACCGTGATACTAACAGTTGATTAAGAAGCAAAGGAAGCTCATGCAGTGCTACTTTTAAGCCCAATTCAGCCCACACAAATCAATACTCAGATTAAGAAGCAAAGGAAGCTGCTGCAGTGCTACTTTTAAGCCAAATTCAGACCACACAATGACACAAATCAATACTCAGCGGTGCATATAAAGCAGGCATCAGCAGCCACAGCACTGAAATGATCATCAATTTGCAGCAGGCCACCAGTTCTAATAAAAGTCTATGAACCGATCTAACATTCCACTGATTTAAGAATGAATTGATCTAACCCGCTACCACTCTAGCGCTGCAGTACATCGCTACCACTCTAGCGCTGCAGTACATCGCTACCACTCTAGTGCTCCAGTACATGCACTGATCGCAAAAATCCCCAGCTCACTGACATGTCACATATCACATGAAAATCCCCAGCTCACTGACATCACATATCACTAAAAAATCGCTACCACTATAGTGCTCATGCACTGATCGCCCAAATCCCCAGGTTACTGGCATATCACATATGAAAATCCCCAGCTCACTGACATATCACACATCACTAAAAAACCATTCCATTCCGGCAGGAGCACGCAAGCTTTTCAGCCTATTCCAACACATCCGAACTCAAACCCCAAGGATTCCGGAGATAACTAAACATTCTAAGCACCGCACACGGCCCTATCCGCCTCATGCTCGCAGCATCGGCCTCACCTGCTCGCGCCTAGACACCACCTCGTCGGTCCCCTCGGCCTCGATGCCCTCGTCGTAGTCCCCGGCCACCAGCTCCTCCTCCTCGCTCCCGCCGTCGTCGTCGCCCATGTCGCTGTCGCAGTAGTCGTAGTAGTCCTCGTCGTCCATCACCTCCTCGTCGCTGGCGGCGTTCATCTCCACATCGGAGTCCATCCGGCCGCGGCACGAATCCGGCGATCGGGAGATCGGGCGGGGCGGGGAGGCTAGGGTTCCGGCGGGCCTGGGAGGGAGAGGGCCAAGAGGGCGGGGGGCTGAGATCGGCAGAGAGAGTTGCGTGCCCGAGTCGGCACCATAATGGTGGGGCGCGTTTTTAACGGCGTTTCTTTTGGGTTTTCTGTGCCGCGGGAGGAGGGGTGATTTGGGAAAAACGGGGTTAAAAGCTTTTAACTAAGGTTCGGTTAGGCATATGCCAGAGCAGTGGCACGCCAACTTTACGGGAAAAACAAAGTGTTTGGTTCGCTGTCACGCCAAACTTTAGATGTGGCAGATTTAACTCCGACAATTGTTTGGTTCATAGCCATATGAGCTGCCACATGTTCGGCAAATTATGTGGTAGGTGTTTGGTTCACGACCAAAGTTTATTACAATTACCTTATTCTAGGAAGAGGTGAGCTTACCACTTGAAGTCATCACACCAGAATTTCGACACTTTTCACTCCAACATGGTGGAAAAGAATGCAAGTAATTAGCACAAGTGAACATACTGAGCAATAATTAACAGTAGGATGACAACTTGACATATCCATTCTAGTTCCTAGCTATATTAGTATACACAAAAGCATGATGAGTTGCAAAGGACCACTTCAGTCTGTCCTACTGGTCTTCAGATTTGAGCTATATACAATCATACAGAACCATCAACTACTACCAACCCTATCCAAAAGCATAAGCACATAATTTACAGAAGCCTCAATGATCAGTAGGCTTAGATGATGAGCACTTCCATAGTTCCATGTGCAAAAGAAGCAAAAGAAGTTCACCAAAACACCCTTCAGCAAAAGTGCGACTATCATGGCTTATCATCTTGGTTACACAAGAACCGGTACACCCAAGTCTCCAAAGTCGTGTTACTGGAAGCACTGAGCCAACCGCGCATACCTTCATTTTTAGCTCGTGCCAAGTAAACACCAACGGTGATTTTATCATCTGCACAGATAGGCAAAGCTTCTAACCTCTTCCACAATTCAGTATGTGGATCCACGGAAATTGGGACTGGTGGTGGAGGAGGTGGCTGAGTAAGAGTGTTTACAATGACCTTCATAGTTGTGCTGATGTCTTCAGTGGTATCTGCAAAACGACTCTTAGACTTTGTTGGCTTCTTACTAGGCGACTTGACCCCTCTTGGTTGCTTCTTTCCAGATCGACGTGGGCTCTTTGAGCTATTTTCTCCACTGCCTGCATAGTTAGGACTAGTTTTAGGACCTTCAGGTGAGGGTAATGTGTCAGAGTCATCACCTTCAAGGTCAATTCGATGTGCATAACCAGATATATGTCATTAAGGCCTCCACTATCATCACTATCAGAGCCCTTATCATCATCCAAGCATGTTTCTTGATCCATGGTAAGAGAACCATCTACATGGCTACCTTTGAAGAGCTCTTCCATCTCATTATAGAATTTGATGGGCTTAGAAAGCAAGCGCCTCTCTACGTCCTGCATGTGAATACAAGACAATATTTAAGACTATGACCATGTAAATTCTGAATTTGTAATGCCAAGCAAAATTATGAGACATATCTTTAGCTTTTTCTTTTCAGATTCAGAAATAGTTACCTTGCACCTGATGGCATCAAATCCATTTCCACTGTTACTTAAAGCTCTCTCAACTATCCTCCACTTGTCCTTGTACTCCCTGTAGTGATGATTAACCTGTTCAATGGTTACACCCATGCCAAACTCTTTGTTTAAGGCATCAGCACACTTCGCATGGTGTGGCTTCTTCCACACAAAACCTGCATGCTGGTGTTTCCTATACTTAATATACCAATTCAGCATGAACTTAGTCTGGTCCTCCTCCCAAGTTATGGTTCTTGCACGGATAGGCCCATCAACATCCAACTTTCCTTTTTTCTTCACCATCTTGCCCAGCTGCAAGAAAGATGCAACAACTACAGGTATGCACGGGCTACAGACAATCATTCAACAAGAAAAAACTAAAATGGAAAAGGGCAACAAAAATTATTCTTTTATCTATACTCTACAATAAACAGAAAGAATTGTATAACTCCTTATAATTTTCAGGTTCTCTACCACCTTTATATTCTTTTAGGTGATAATGGACGCCACGATATGGAGGGAGTATACCAGGTCTTGCTGCATATCCAACATCTGCCAGAAAGAATTTTCCTAAAATATGAACATGTTGCTTAAGGTTAGAGATGAACTATGTATTGTTTAATTTGTCAAAAACATGGCTCCCTACCTTCAGGTATTTTTAGGCCAGTGGGGCGTCTTAGAGCATCTTCAAGTACATAAGAGTCATGAGCTGATCCCTCCCATCCAGCTAAGACGTATATGAACCGCAGGTCAAAATCAACGGCTGCAAGAACATTTTGAGTCGGGATAGACTTTCTACCCCTAAACCTGCCTTGCATGTGTGCAGGGACAAATGCTGGTATATGAGTACCATCCAAAGCTCCTATGCATCCCTAAGGAAGACAAATGATGTTTTGTTAGACTAATTAGCATGCCTCTCCTTTATGTTTCAATATCCTAGCTGAAGGTGTTTCATGACTATACCTCAGAGTAAGGGTGGAACCTTCCTAGGTTACTTGTGATCTTTGGGTGTGTTTCAGTGGTCCTGATGTATATGAGTTCTCTAGCAAGTATTGCACACGCATCTAAAACCTCATTAAAGTACCTACTAACAGTCTCACCTGATCGAATGAACTCAAAACCAATAGCTCTATTAGACCATTTATGACCCACAACATGCATAAACATTGCCACTTGTTCTTTTACAGTCACATTCAATGTGTCCATCAAAAGACCACGTGATCTGAGACTTTGACAGAGCATATGAAAAACATTCTTTCGCATGCGCAGTTCAGAAATACAATGGGCCTCCGTACCATTATACAAACGATTTAAACGGGTTTCTCTTGAGATATCTCTGTCCAACATGGGTCCATATGTCACAGCTTCTCTGTCTCGCTTTTGCATGTTTAGCAGATAAGTGTAACTAGCTAGACACAAAGCAATAGCAGCTAACAACCTTCTCCTCCAAATGTAGTACTGGTAGTAGTAACTGAAGTAATAATGTATGAACTGACTCATCCTTCGATCCATCTGGTTAGCAAATATTTCCAAAAAAATAAAAATTTCAACACACATCGGATTGGGGAAAAATAATTTAGACAAATATTACTCACTTTTGCTAGATGATCTCTACCAACAACTCATCAAAAAAAGAATTTTGAATGTCATATGTTTTTCATATGGACTCAATAGAAATGCATTTGTCTTTTAGCAAAATAAGCCACAAATAATGATCAGTACACAAGCCTCTGCAATCAGCTACCGAGAAAACTTTCCTGTTGGGAGATGTGCAGATGCACGTACCTGCATACAAGATGGTGTGACCTCGACACCGTCGCCCTGTGGCAGCGATGCGGAGGAACGCGACGCCGGAGGCAGAACCTCCTTGTCAGGCCAACGAGCCGCGCAGCGTCGGATGCCAGGCCCCGCGATGTTGCAATGGGAGAGCGACGCGCCCTCCGTGGAGAGCCGCGGCGGTGGCGGGCACGGTGTTCTTTTCCCCCCAACAACGAACAGATAAGGAAGGATAAGGATAAGCGGTGAAGAAATATCCAGGAAAGGGTCCGCGCTTAGTTTCGCGCCATATATGCACACGCGCGGCAAAGTTACGCGCCATTTTTTCCCGGGCTGAAGGCAGCTCGCGTCAGCACGCCAGAGTTGCGGCGAAGGAATCGTTCGCTGCACTTTCGGCAAAAAATCCTATGGCAAAGCACTATGGCAGCGCCGGAGATTCTTTGGCAGCCTAACCTAGGGTAGTAAACCAAACACCTACCTAACTCGGTTTGGCATGCCTAAAATGCGGCGCGGCAGATTATGGACACGAACCAAACGGACCCTTAAGCCTCTTCTTCGTTTTCTTCACACAATTGATTTGACCCATTTGATTCGCATTTAAAACTCCATTTATTTTGTGCCGTTGTGTTGCTATAAATAAAAACTCAAAATGAAGTAAGTACATGTAACACCTCGGTGTTACGAGCTCGTTTAGCACCGTGATTTAGGTCTAAGACAACTTTTTAAAACGGTTTTCTCGATTTTTAACATTAAACTGATGTTTAAAAGTATCACTCATGGCCGAGTTATATTGAACTAACTAGTTGGGTAGTTCTTGGATGTTAGTTCGAAACTAAAAGTTATAATTTTTTAAGTTAGAAACGATTGGCAATGACGTGTTAGCAATTAAATTCTAGCTAAATTTCTTAAACACTAACTTTATATTCTTGTATTGCTAGTTGCTTCATGGTGAGTACTTTGGCGTGGAGTGGATCATAGAATGGTTTGATGTAGCGGGGTTACCCCCAAGAATTTCTCAAAAACTCGTTAGAACACGCGAAGAACCACGTTCGGTGTGTTGTTCGTGAACCAGCGCGCTGCTCGACGAACTCATCTTGGCCTTTCCGTATCTTTTTCCCTAGTCACTCTTGGGTCACGCCAAATGTTTCCCTAGCTAGCTGGTGGCATGGACTTTGGATTAGTGAGGTTGGTCGAACCTTAACTACACTGGTGGGCAGCCTTGGCTTTGCTTTCATAAACGTGCACGTCACTGGTTTTGGCTGCTCAGCCTGTGGCCGCGGTCACCACGCGTCTCAGCACGTCTGCTGTCTGGCCGTGCCGTGGCTTGGCCCACCGACTGAGCGCCTGGCCGAGCCAAACCACCTTCGCCATGCTACCGTCCCTGATCGCCTAGTTGTCCTCCTACCGTGCCCTGTCCTGCTGGCCAGCCTGATGGCCGTCGACTGCACGCCGAGCCCGACAGGGTCGCATCTGCTCCCTGCGGTGCGCAAGCTATTTCCGACCGTGGTGCTACTCACTCGCATCGGCGTAGGTCTGCGCCTTACCCTCTTGTCACCTTGGACGCTGTAGAGCTCGTCCTTTGCTACTAGAACCGCCTACCTCGCCCTATTCTCGACGTTGTCTCGTTGCCGGCCGTGTCGCTGTTGCAATTGACCGTGCACAGACGCACCTTTATGGTGCTGTCCGTGCCAGCTGACGCGCCCTGTCGGCCACTCGGTGCCACGAGCGCCCTTACCCCATGCCCTGATCGCTCGACCAGTTAGCTCACTGACCCACTCAGCTATGCGCCTTTAAGTCATGTCGTCGTCGCTAGTCACCATGACCGCCCTCCCTCTCCTCCGAAATTCATCGTGCACGAAGTACCTCCCTCCAATTCCTTGTACTCACTGGTGCCCAAGGTCCCTAGCTTGCCACTGCAGTCAACCATGGTGGAAATCGTCCACCAGAGAGCGCACGCGTAGCATAGCCGTCGCCGCCGGTCAGTTCGCCGCTGGAACATAGCGCGATTGGGGGTAAGGTCTTATCCCTCAGTGGGGCTCCAATTAGTTGTTCATATGAGCTCACATCGATCCCCTCGTGTTTTTGCTCATCCCCGTCTGGCCAGCGACCTCTCCATTGATGACGTGACGCGATGGTGCCAAGCTGGGGCACGCACAGCCTGCCGGTGCACACGTGGTCGACTACATTGCTAAGCCTTGCGACCTCGACCGGTCCTTCCTACACGTTTCTGGTGAGGTCCTTCTGCTTTTGTGGTAGTTGGTTTGACTATCTAAGCTTCGTGCTCACCGGGACACTTTCGCCGCCGCCGATGAGCTCGGTTTAGATGTCGTTTCCGGGGCTAGGCCGAGAAGGAGTAGTGCTAGTGCATCTAAGGCTTCTAGCATGTTAGCAGTAACTTAAGGAAGGATTTCTGGTGATGCAGCGCAGCGGGTGGGCTGTTACCGCCGGCATTGACGTACCCACGGCCATACCCCGCCACGACACGTGTCCCCACTGCGGTACCGCACCATTTTGTGTGTGAAATACCTCGATCGGTTGATCTAGACGTGTGTAGTCGTTTGACAGTGTTGGTTGTCGCGCGGTGGGGCCGTATACGTTGGTGTTTGGCCGGAGTTGCGCGGCCTCTGGTTAAGTCTGGCCAAGGACCTTTGAAATTAAGAATTCGAATACCTCTAGGGTTCCTGATATAAAGCTCTTAACTCAATTGAATAGTACTATCGGTAACTTCGCGAATAGAAAAGAAAACGAGGACCATTTAGCAAAACGCCAGCACCCGCGCTAGATTCCGTCTTGGGGAATTGCTGGGTCGGCCCGTTACTGCGCCGTGCTGGGCCGGTTTGTTGCGCTGAGCTGGGCCGGCTGGTTGCCGAAGCGTCTGGGCTGCTCGCGCCTACGCTGGGCGGGCCTTGGTCCGCTTGCGCCAGGGCATGTTGGGTTTCACTGCCGCCTGGGCCTCTGGCCCTCTTGTTTCCGCGCTGTTGGACTGTCGTCGCTGTCTGGGCCGCTGCCCGTGGCCTGCTCGCTGCCCGCGCCTGGGCGCCATCCTCCACTGGACCGTGCTTCGTGTTGGGCCAAGATCATTGACGCCGGCCCGTTTCGATTTCTAGAGCAATTTATAATTTAGCTTATAAAGTAAATTTATAAAATCAATATAAAATTGTGTAGGTGTCCAAAACTGATGAAACCAATTTTATTAGGCTCCTAAAATCATGAACTACCTGCTAGTATAATTTGTTCACATAGTTGGGTAATATTCTTTGGAGCCATATAATTAATTTAGGCTACTTAATATTATAAAAATATAAACTTGTAGGAATTGTTGTGATAAATTGGTAATAGTGTTGGATCTAAAAATTTTATAGTAGGTTCCTAGTAATATTAGCTGCTCACTGTAATTTTTGTAGCTGTAGAATAATTAGTTGCTAGATAGATAATGATGTCTTATTTCGAATAATGATTAAGTTGATAGGATGAAATAAAGAAATAACTTGGGTTTATATAACTAAAATAATTGTTGGGAAATAACGTCTTATTCGACAACATGGATACGTATACCAGCGTTAGAGCTATCTCGTTAGCTTGTGAGGCGTGATCTAGATTTCTAAGCATTTCGGCCGTCGTTGATTATTTACATCTATGCATTTGCATCAATGCATGTCATATAGGTATGATGATGGGTCAACGGATCAATTGAAGGATGATTGAGAATTCGAAGATAGTGTAATGGTATTCTCTCTAGGAGATGATACAATGGGCTTTCTATTCATATGATGTGGATGATCTGAAGATGTAGATACTAACTTTTTAATATATATCTTACCCAGGCAAGCCCCGGTGCATAACCCCTACTTTTCTGCAGTTTAAATCATATTTGTGCATTAAGTTTTAAGGAGTTGAATGAAACCCACTTGCATATATATATATATATATTTATGCTATGAGTCTTACTAGTATGATAGGATCATATAGAATGCTATGCTACAGGACTCCGGTAGAAGTCGAGTGATTGCCTGTCACTCACGAGAGATAAGAAATATATTACTGTATTATCATCACTTGGAAAATATAAATGGTGGAAAGGAAAATAGTGATCGGGTAGGGATATGGTTTGAGTATTGGTGGATGTAAGAGGTTGTGTCGCCGTGGATGCGGGGCATGGATTGGTTACACTGTTTTCCCTATCTGTGTCGGTTAAGGACCGGCCGTTGTATAAGACTCTTGGCAAGTCACAGACTTATTATTCCGAGCACATACTTGGGTATGGACGCTTGGAAGACTTGTTGCTCTCTTGTCGTGGATCCGGCTCTTTCCAGACCGACTATCAGGGTTTCTTTTTGGTAGAGGAGGTCCTTGAACCGTACTGAGTCCGGGACTCAGGGGCGAGGGCTTGGAGTCCTAGTTTAGACTGGGACCTAGACACCCAGGATAGAAGGGTGATGAGTTGGTCCTGATGGTGCCTTGGGTACAAGCGGGGCGTGTTTTTTCGGGGTACCCAGCTGGGGGCATTGATTCGTGAATCGCCGGACGATCCGGTACGGCTTGTCTGCGGTTTAGCATCGTAGTAAGAACTTAAAGATGAAAGATGGAAGATGGAAAAAAGAAAGTCTGATTGCTTACCACCTGCTTGAAAGTAGTACATGTGCTTACATAGAATGGTTAGTAATGAACCAATGTGGCTATTAATAAAAATCGAATATAAGGACGCACGCTTAGTATTGCTTCCTGCAAATGCAATAAACCCACCAGCCAAATAGCCTTGCATATCCTTGGAGTCTTTTTTTCCCTCCTATCGGGTAAGTCTTGCTGAGTACAATTGAGTACTAAGGGTTTTATTCCCCCTGTTGCAGGTGACAGGTGGATGATAGAGCTGACTCTTATGTGTGGATCCCTCCTGGTGGGCTCAGAGAGGATTTCCTTTACGCTGCGATCATAGTTTTTATTTATAACTCTCACCAACTATTTTTATAAATGAAAGCTTTATAATCTGTTGTCATAGCTTATATACTAATGCTTCATCATGCCATGAATATCTATTTATTTCCGCTGTACTTCTGATCACATATTTATATTCCGCTGTTAAATTAAATTGCTCATAACTCTGATAATATGATTATATTCTACTGTTATAATAATAAATATTATATTCTAATGTTGTATTAAAAGTGAAGTAAGAAATTGTTAAGAATGATTGTGGGGGGTATACCCACGGCAGGCCACATGGGCTACGCCTCCAGGGACGGCCCAGCCCACGAGAAGGAGCCTTGCGGGGCACGATTCTGCTCGGCGACTCCCGCAAGGCACGGGGAGGATATCCTGAAGATGTTACGAGATCTGATAGGATACGTACGATCCCATGTTTCTTGTAATCTGTTATTACTTTCCGGTTATCTCTTAGATCTAACCGACTTGTAACCTTGCCCCCCGAATTATATAAGGCGGGCAGGGACCCCCTACGAAATCACAGCAAATCATACAATAACTAATACAAACCAATAGACCACAGGAGTAAGGTATTACGTCATACTGACGACCTGAACCTGTATAACTCGTGTGTCTCTGTTACCTTCTTGTTCTTGATTACACGCTCCTCTGCCGATCAATCTACCATCGCGGGATACCCCTCGGTGGACTACCGACGATATTCTGTCGACAGTTGGCGCGCCAGGTAGGAGTGTGCGTGCTGTTTCCTTATCGAACAAGATGGCTTTTTCCGCAGGCTCTTTGTCCCTCCCGCAGCCCGGCTAGATCTTCACGGTCGGATCCATCACGTGGGTCATCAACACCGACGGAGTTGGAGAGCTTCTCGAGCCAACGCAGATCCGTTCTACGCCGACCACCCTTGCACCTGCAACCGCATATCCAATCTCGGAACCACTTCTGGGGTCGACTTCATCAGCCACTCACCGCTCGCTTCCTTGCTACCAGAGGAGGAATGCCAACAATGATGATCTGATCGAGTCTATCGATCGGGTCAGCCTGAAACTCGCCGATTGCCCCTCCATTGCTGAGTTGGCTCTGGACACCCTTGTTCAGCACCGACCACCCTCCGATCCTGATCTATCGGTGTTCGGTGCTCGGCAAACCTCAGGGCTCGCCGCCCTGCCCTTCAGGCTCGTCAACACCGCTACTACGTATCAGGACGCCCTAAGGGGCAAATTCGCCGACCAGCTCGTCGACCAGCTCCCACAAACCGTCAACATGCTGCACGCCAGCCGGGGTCCCGGAACATCCCTCCAAACTATCCTAGAAGAAAATCCAGACTCCGAGTCTCAAGGGTCCACGGAGCCCCTCGCCGAGACCTTCACCGGGCAACCCCCTCTCCCACCTTTCTAGGGTGGCGCAATCTTCAACGTCAGCATCGACAGCCCCCCTCAGAACGGCAAAACAGATGAGGAACGCGCCGCCTGAGAAAATAGGAATGCCAACCGCGCGCAACGCCATGATAACGAACGCACCATTGCGATGGCCGAGGCCACTCGTGATAACCAGTTCGACTCGTAGGGAAGGCCCCTCCATCGCAACCTCAACGAAGAATTCCTCTGCGTTGATGGCCACGACGTCTTCAAAACTCCGAGCGCTAATCTGGCGGTGGCCGCCAATGAACTTGCACACCTACCGCAGACGCCCGAGCTTGCCAAGGTCGCCGCTATGCTAAAAGCGGCACACTGTCAAGTTAATGAGATCCGAGAGGTTCAGAGACCTTCATGCTCCACAAGCGTGATTCGCCGATCAGCCGATCCTAGGTCTAATCGCCGCCCTAGTCAAAGCCGTTTCGCCGACCAATCACTACCTCCCCAGGGGGGAGTTGGAGGCCACCACGCCAAGCATCATTGCCAGCACGACCAAGAGGTCGAACAAGATGCCCAAGTGCACCTCAGTAACCTTCGGGATGCATGACGGCGTATCGATCAACGTCGCTTCGGGCGCCATGAAGATGAAGTGCGACGTCGCCAAAATTACAAGCAAGAGTACGGTAACCCGGACTCAGCTCTGGAGCCGATCATCGCCGGTAATATGCTGATATCGGCGCCGACAACCTGGAAGGGCCCCCTACGTTCACCAGGGCGCTTCGAACGCTCCAGTGGCCCCGTGGTTTCAAAATCACCGGAGTCGAGCCCTACGAAGGAAGGATGAACCCAACTCAGTGGCTGTAGGCTTATGCCACCACCGTCCGCGCCGTCGGAGGAGACACCAACATCATGGCGAACTATCTCCCCGTCATGCTCACGCCAGCCGCCATGAGCTAGTTCACAAGCCTCGCCCCGGACTCCATCGGATCTTGGGAAGATTTGAAGAGAGTCTTCACCGATAACTACATGGCCACATGTAGGCGGCCGGGCACCAAGCACGATCTCAACCGCATCAACCAAAAGCCGTCCGAACTACTCCACAGCTACATCAGACGCTTCTTCGAGATGAGGAATTCTATTCCCAACATCACGGAAGCCAAAGTCATCACCGCCTTCGTCCGAGGACTTCATCACCGTGAACTCCGTTCTAAGTTCAACAGAAAGCCACCTACCGGCATCGGCAAGATGATCACAACCGCCAACCAGTACGCCGACGTCGAGGAAGCAGAGGTGCGTTTTAATGAAGATACGGGCACTAATCGCCCGCCTCGCCACCACGACGACCGCAACGACGATCGATAGCACAACGTTCGCCGCCACGACGACCACAACAACAACCGACAGTACAACGATCGCCGCTACAACGACCGCAGTTTCCATCGGGACAATGGACGAGATCGGCCAGATGGATTCAAACCTGGTCAGAATCGCCGCCGCCGACCAGATCACTTTGTTGCCAACGTCAATGAGCCGCGCGCAAAGCGTAACTATGATGAGCAGTACAAGAAGATCCTCGACGGACCGTGCCCCCTACACAAGAACGCCAAACACAAGATGAAAGATTGCCTTGGTTTGGCTAAGGAGTTCCAGGAGAAAAAGTACAATGACGACAATGGTGGGAATGGAGGACGCCGACCACCTAGGGATAATAACAATGCCTTCCAGGACCATGACAAGGTGGTCGCCACCATCTTTGGGGGTTTCACCTCTAACGAGAGCAGAAGGGAACAGAAGCTCGCCGCCCGACGAGTGCTCGCCGTCGCTTCAGAGGAAACTACTGCCAACCCTAGCTATCGCCCGTGGTCTGAAATCCCCATCACCTTCAGCAGTGCCGACCAGTGGGTGGCATACCCTACACAGGGCATTTTCCCCTCATCCTTGACGCGACTGTCTAGAAGGTGCTCTTCAGAAAAGTCCTTGTCAATGGTGGAAGCGCTTTGAATCTACTCTTCGCCGGGGCCTTAAGGGAGCTCGGCCTCGGGACAATAGACCTCATGCCCTCAGACTCCTCCTTCTGGGGTGTGGTACCTGGCAGGGCATCCAGACCACTTGGGGAAATTACCCTACTGGTACAGTTCGACATGGCAACCAACTACCAAGTGGAGCATATCAACTTTTATGTCACCGACTTCGACACCGCCTACCATGCCATACTAGGGCGTCTAGCTCTGACCAAGTTCATGGCCGTTCCGCACTACGTGTATTTGGTGTTGAAGATGCCTTCGCCTGTAGGAGTCCTGTCTCTGTGGGCCAACCTCTCCATCGCCTACGCCTGCGAGACAGAAAGTCTCGCCCTCGCCGAAGCCACTGACCTCTCCATCCAGATGGCTAGCGTGGTCGCCGAAGCCAAGACGGCATCTGCTGACGACATGGAGATCCCAGAGCCTCCCCGTGCCTCCGCCAAGTCCAAGGAAGTCAAGGAGATCGGCCTCGGCCTCGACGACCCTTCCAAGATGGTGAAAATTGGGGCTCACCTTGACCCCAAATAGGAAAGCGCGCTCGTCTCCTTCCTACGTGCCAACGCCGATGTGTTTGCTTGGAAACCTGTAGACACGCCGGGGGTACCGCGGGAGAAGATCGAGCACTCCTTGAATGTCTCGCCGACCGCTAAACCGATCAAGCAAAAACTTCGCCGATTCGCGTCGGACAAAAAGGAGGCTATTAGGGTAGAAATAAAACGGCTCTTAGCTATCGGATTTATAAAAGAAGTGTATCATCCAGATTGGTTAGCTAATCCTGTTCTTGTTAAGAAAAAGAATAAAGAATAAAGAATGTGTGTTGATTATACTGATCTTAACAAACACTGCCCTAAAGACCCCTTCGGCCTGCCTCGGATAGATGAGGTTGTAGACTCCACCGCCGGCTGCGAGTTGCTCTCCTTTCTTGACTGTTACTCCGGCTACCATCAGATCTCCCTCAAGGAAGAAGACCAGGTCAAAACATCGTTCATTACGCCTTTCAGTGCATACTGCTACACCACTATGTCCTTCGGACTAAAGAACACCAGCGCGACCTACCAAAGGGCTATCTAGACGTGCCTCGACCAATAGATCGGCCACAACGTCGAAGCCTACATCGACGACATGGTCGTCAAGACTAGAACCGTCGACAATCTTATCACCGACCTTGAAGAAACTTTCTCCAACCTAAGCAAATACCGATGGAAGCTGAACCCTTCAAAGTGCATCTTTGGAGTTCTATCCGGTATCCTGCTGGGCTACATCGTCAGCGCTCGGGGCATCGAACCAAACCCTGACAAGGTCTCTGCCATCACCAACATGAAACGGCCGACGTGTGTCAAAGATATACAAAAGCTTACGGGTTGCATGGCTGCGTTAAGCCGTTTTATCTCGCGTCTCGGTGAAACAGGGCTACCTTTCTTCAAGCTCCTCAAGGCCTCCGAGCTTTTTTCTTGGTCAGAGGAGGCAGATATAGCTTTCGAGCAGCTCAAGTTGTTTTTAATAAAACCTCCAATCATGACAGCGCCACGACCAGATGAAACTCTGCTGGTTTACATCGCCGCCACCTCTCGCGTTGTCAGTACGGCTATTGTCGTCGAACACGAGGAAGCCAGACACGCCTACAAGGTGCAACGTCCGGTCTATTTCATCAGCGAGGTGCTTAATGAGCCCAAAACTCGTTATCCTCAGGTGCAAAAGCTGTTATATGCAATTTTGATTACCTCACGCAAGCTCCGACATTACTTTGAATACTACAAGATTGTCGTGGTCATAGAGTTCCCTCTGGGGGATATTCTCCGCAATAAAGAGGCCAATGGTCGTATCATCAAGTGGGCCGTTGAGCTCGGCACTTACTCCATTGACTTCAGAAGTAGACCAACCGTTAAGTCACAGGCGCTTGCTAATTTCATCCCCGAGTGGACCGAGATCCAAGAACCCATTGCCGCCACTTGCCCCGAGCACTGGGTGATGTACTTCGACGGCGCCCATAACATCAATGGTGCTGGTGCGGGTATTCTGTTCATCACACCAACAAAGGATAAACTCTGATATGTTCTTCGCATACATTTTCCGGCCTCAAACAATGCCATGGAGTACGAAGCATGTCTCCATGGTCTCTGTATAGCCATCGAGCTCGGCGTCAAACGCCTCATGGTATATGGGGATTCCGCGCTGGTTATCAACCAACTCAATAAGGATTGGTCCTGTTCTAGTGAGAAAATGGACGCATACTACGCCGAAATTAGAAAAATTGAAGGGAAATTCTACGGTATCGAGTACCACCACGTGGTACGGGATCAAAACCAACCAGCCGACCAGCTATCAAAGATAGGATCTTCTCGCGCCGCGGCTCCGCCAGGGGTTTTCGTCCAAGACCTCCTGGCACCATCTATAAAAGAGGATAAGGAAGTTGTAGAAGTACCCCCCGCCGAGCAGTTGGTACTCGCGGTACCTTTGCCGGTCGCCGATTGGAGGGAACAGTTCATCAAATACCTCTCCAGCGACGAAACACCCGCCGACAAAATCAAATCCGAACGACTAATTCGCCGAAGTAAGCATTACGTGCTGGTAGACGGTAGCCTGATGAGGAAAAGTGCCAAGGAAGGAATACTGCAAAAATGCATCATCCAAGACGACGGTGTGAAGCTACTTTCCAAAATTCACTCTGGTTCCTGTGGCAATCACGCGGCTTCGAGAACACTAGTCGGCAAAGCTTTATGGGTAGGTTTTTACTGGCCCACGGCCATTACCGATGTAGAAGATCTCGTTCGACGATGTGAGGGGTGTTAGTTTTTTTGCCAAGCAAATACATGTACCGGCACAAGAATTACAGACCATTCCAGCTTCCTAGCCATTCGCATGCTGGGGACTGGATATGATCGGGCCTTTTAAACCAGCGCCAGGAGGTTTCCGGTATGTGTACGGCGCCACTGATAAGTTCTCCAAGTGGATCGAGTACAAACCACTCGTCGTAGCTACTGCTAAGAAAGCAGTCGAGCTCTTTGAAGACATTGTACACAGATTCGGTCTTCCGAACAGCATCATCACCGACCTCAGGACAGCTTTTACTGGCCATCATTTTTGGGACTTCTGCGAAGACAGGTGCATCTCTATTAAATACGTTTCCGTTGCTCATCCTAGAGCCAACGGCCAGGTCGAGCGGGCTAATGGTATGATCCTCGACGCCCTCAAAAAAAGGCTCTATCAAAGAGAAGAAAAGCATCCGAGCAGATGGCTCAAAGAGCTACCAGCTGTGGTCTAGGGACTGCGCACTCAAGCTTGTCGAAGTACCAGCGTATCTCCATATTTTATGGTCTACGGCTCAGAGGCCATACTCCTAGTGGATATTGCATTCCGAGCACCTAGAGTAGAAAATTATGATGAAGAGCAAGCCACAGCTGTTCGGACAGAAGACATTGATCGGGCTGAGGAAGAACGTCTGATTACTTGCGTTCGCACAGCCAAGTACCTCGAAGGTCTGCGGAGGTATTACAACCGAAACATCAAAGGACGTTCGTTCGCGATCGGCGACCTCGTCTTACGTCGGAAATAAAAAACCGAAGGGCTTCACAAGCTGTCTTCGCCCCGGGAGGGCCCTTACATCATCAAAGGTGTTACTCGGCCAGGGTCTTATCGCTTATGTGACTTAGATGGACTCGATGTTCCCAACTCCTGGCACATAGAGCACCTTATACGTTTCTACCCCTGAAATAACACCGATATGTATTCTTTACTTTCATATTAATAAAGTTTTGGTCTCCATAATTTTCCTCCATTTTTTCATCCATTATAAGTTTCACTTATCGCTATCGGGCTATACGCCACGTCATGGCGATCTCCAATACGTTCGCCAAGCACGCCCAATTCGCCGAACACGTTAACTCCAAAAATCGTCGAACACGTTTTCTCCAATTCGCCGAACACGTTAACTCCAAAAATCGCCAAACACGATTACTCCAAAAATCGCCGAACACGATTACTCCAAAAATCGCCGAACACGATTTCTCCAATTCGCCGAACACGTTAACTCCCGATCGCCGAACACGACTTCTCCAATTCGCCGAACACGTTAACTCCCAATCACCGAACACGATTTTTCTAAAAATCGCCTACTGTGTTTTCTCCGGGTCACATAGGTTTTTCTACTAAAACAACGACGATCTTGCGTTCCAAATTTTGAAACATAGCCCGCCGATCGTCGAGCAGCACACATTTTTCCTTCTATTTTTTATGGAGCAGACCCAGTCTCCGACTACATCCTACACGTGCTTAGGGGCTCCGTGCTCTGCGTTACGGTTGGTCGGCTGCGGTTCCTTGGCCATGCCTGTTCATCCTACATGTGTCAGGGTCTGTGCGCTCGACGTTATGAACTATGGGCTAGTCAAGGCCTAGATTTCAGGCATGAACTAACTGCTCGGACGCCACTTTAGCTATTTTTCTCGCCAAGTTACTCAAGTTGGCTGCTAGGCAGCATGTTTTTTCGCACTGATAACTCCGGAGGACACCAAGGCTCTAACATCTCACCAAACGTGCTATGAGCTCCGTGCTCTGCGTGTTGGGCGGTAGGCCACGGTCTTATGATAACGCTTGTTTTTCCAACATACGCATGGGCTCCGCGTTATGCGTTACGGATTATGACTTAGCTAAGGCATCAAGTTTAGTGAAAACTAACTGATCGAACAATGCTTATATTATGCATAACTGCATCGGGTTGATAATACAACGATTCTTCATCGCCAGATAAATCAAGTGTTACAGGTGGTAATATCCGGGCAGTTTGTTAAGCTTCGCCAATAGTTTCTGTTTCGCCAAATAGGTCTATATCGCTGACAAGCATTTTTGCTACATCCTCAACATCATCCTCCAGCTGCTAGGTTTGCGCGTCGCTAAGCCCATCGGCGAACCCACCACCTATCGACTGGATGTCGATAGACGGATAATGGGACCAAACCACTGCAAGGGCATGAGTAGCGGCGGTCAAAACGGCGTCGCGGTTGAAGTTTTTAAAGTTCTCCCACGCTGCCTTGCATCTCTGAACGATGGTGTCTGGCCCTTGCTGCCTACTGTCAGGACAGGGCGCCGGTTCAACGTCGACGTAGTCGAGCACTGGTTTTATTGCGG
Organism: Miscanthus floridulus; assembly: GCF_019320115.1. Lineage (NCBI taxonomy): Eukaryota > Viridiplantae > Streptophyta > Magnoliopsida > Poales > Poaceae > Miscanthus > Miscanthus floridulus. The sequence continues at coordinate 91,734,932 of NC_089587.1, read as the reverse complement.
CAGTTATAGTGTTGAAGTTGTCCTTCTGGACTTTGGCTTCCTGCACCAGCACATCGAACTGTGCCTTGGTTTTATGTCGATAATCTACAAGAATTACAATGGTTCGTCACGACAAAAAAGTATTACGACATTACTTCCGATCAGGGGGTACCTATCTTTCAATTCTTCGGCCAGTTTATCTGCTCGCTCCGACTCCTTCATTTTCTCTTATCGGATTTGCTCGACGGTCTGGCGAAGCTGGTTGAGTTCTGCATCTTGCTCTGCAAGCACAACAGTTAAGAAAAGAAAAAAAACGAACGGCCAACTACTGCAAAGTACATTATGTGAAAAAGAATACCGGATTTCAGCTTGGATACATCCTCGAACTGCTGGCACTTCCGGTCGAGCTGCTCGGTTTTACTTTTGAGTTCTCCGTTTTTCTTGCCCAACTGCTCGGACATATTTTTTAGTTCCTCAGATACAATCGCCAGCTGCTCGGATGTCTTCTTCAGCTGCTCGGACGCAGCCGTTAGTCGATCGGACAGAACCACCTTCTGATGTTCAAGGTCCCGCGAGTTCGACTCCGCAAGGTCCCGCTCGCGCTGGGCCCTCTGAATACTTTTCTCCGAAAGACTTAACGCCTCCTGGAGTCTCTTATTTTCCTCGGCGAGGGGCTCCATCCTCTTCATCAGTTGGTGCCGTTGATCGGCTGTTCGAGCTATCCCCTGCGGATTAACAATGCAAGAGATAAACCTTGATCTCCAACAACATATATCAGTGTTCCAGGTGCGGTACTCACCTCGATTTGAGTCATAACTCCAGCAACGATGGATTTTAACCTCTTTATTTCCCTGGTGGTGTTTTCTTCCTCGACGACTACTACCTCTTCCCCGCGTTTTCGGAGAATCCGGACGAACTGGGGTTTAGGTGCAGCACGCTCGATCTCCACAACCTCGTCCTTCTCCGCCGTCGCTTGAGGCACCACTGGGGGGCTCTGTGGTCGGACTGCTGCTCCGACCACTCCTGGCATCCCTGCGGGTGACGACGTTTGCTCCTCGGCCGTTGATGGAGTTACATCCTTAGCCTCCGGCGCATCAACAACAGCTGCAGTTTCCGCTTCCAAAGTATTGACTTTTTCGGTCATAGCCTCGGTTGTGGACGCCGACGCGCCCGTCGTGTGCGCCAACGATTCACCATCGACAGGACTGCCGGCAGCGGCGGCTGGCCCGTCCTCTGTTCGTCGAGCACTCGGGGACTCCTGGACGAGAGCAGTTGTCATTTTTTCTTATGAGGTCATGGGCCTCGGCGTCGCCCTGCGTAACATCGGCTTCTCAGTAACCAAGAGAAATCAAGGAACAATATTATTACTCCAAGGCAAATATACTTACGGTTTGGTCTTCCGATTGATTTTCTTGAATCGGCGATGCCTGCCTGATCCCCCAGGCGCGGCTGCTTGGTCTGCTTTATAGGAGGACTCCCACGCCTCTGCAGCGGGCTGCCACTCTTCTTGGTGCCCGACCCCCCCCTTCTGTGCGTTGTTCTGCGGTTATCCCCTCTTGTTGCTCGGGGACTTCGGTAGTTTGCATTGCCGGGACTTCCGTCGTTGCCCGAACATAACTTTCCCTCGCTTGCTGCTTGGGAGCTTCAGCATCTGCCGATGCCTCCATCATGCTCGGCAGAAGCGCTGACTGGTCGTTGTCATCGTCCGACCACTCCAGCACAGCCGTTCGTCGTGGCCGAACTATTCGGTCTTCACCAAGAGAGATGCCGCCTGGTTTGTGTGCATGAGAGCTTACGGTTTTTCTCCTTTTTTGGACCGGCTCATCTACTGCCGATCTTTTCCCGTGGACCTTCTCTGATACTGGGGATGGACTATCCGACGAGGAGCTCGGCTCCTCCTCTTCGGGCTGTAGCGGCCGCCGAACGTCTACTCCATTAGGCCAATCGGCTCTTGGCACGTTTGAAAAGTATATTGCCCTATCCTGCAAATGGATCTTTTCATAAGTAAGTCAGTCCTATGCTCGGCAATTGATGCCTGATCGATGCGAAGTGAAAGGGTTACTTGAGGAGGTGGATTGCCGCAGTTGAAAGCCTTCGTTCCTTTTGGCCAGCTAAATGAGACATTGAAAGTAAATAGATCCATGGCACGGTCTATTACTTCTTTCTTCGTCAGACGGTCCGTGTTTTCCCGGGTACCGTCGTTATCACCTTTAAAGTCGAACGCCGGGTGGGCCCTCTCTTTGCAGGGTTGGACGCGCCGCACTATGAAGCTAGCTGCAACCAGTTCACCCCTAAGCTCCACGCCCTTAATCAAGTCCAGAAGTTCCATTACTTGCTCCATGTCAGCGTTGTTGGGTCTCTCCGACCAGTTACTATGGTTAACCGGGATGTGATGGACGTCGCATCGAATCATTGGGTGACTTTGTTTGATATAGAACCATCTGGCGTTCCAACCTTTCAGGGAGGTATTCAGCGGAACGTTGATGTATTCGCTGGCCATCCCTTCCCTGAGCTGTAGGTACACGCCGCCGACCACCTTTGAACCGCTGCCCCCCTTCTTCTTTAGACAGAATAGGTGCCTGAAGAGGTTGAAGTGTGGAAGAATACCGAGAAACGCCTCGTAGAAATGGATAAAGATGGACACATGCAGTATGGTGTTGGGGTGCAGGTTGTAGAGGCTAATCGCCCAAAACTCCATAAGATCCCTCAGAAAGGGGTGGACAGGAAACCCTAATCCTCGCCAAAAATAATCTTCAAATACTACAGCCTCATCAGTATGAGGTGTTGGGAAGGGCTCACCAATAGCCGGCCGCCATCCGGCAGTAAGGTGGTCTGACAGCACGCCCGCCGCCACCATCCTGTTTAGATCCACCACCCCCGTTTTCGACGGCACCCATTCCTTGTCGCGGCTGGCTCCGGTGGCCGCCTTCCTCGGCTTTGCTGCTCCTTTTTTCGGCGCCATTTCCTATGGATTGGTCCTAGGTTGGAGGCGAATGCTCGCGTTGGTGCGGAATGTGGAGCGCAGGGAGTGCAAAGGCAGGAAGCAGGGCGGATTGACAGAGGTAGGAGGCGATGTGTGTGGCGGCGCGGTTATAAAGCACTTTCCCCACTTTCCCTTGAATCTGAGGGTTTTTGGGAAACCGTTCCCGCGATCAGCGCTACTTCGACTCCTCCAAAATGGTTTAATGGGCCGCAACTTAGGCTATCGCGTCACAGTAGCCCACGCCGCTCATTTGTCGCCGCCACCTATTCTCCGATTTCTCTGCATTTTAATGAGGCTCAGTAACCGATACTGCACAACCATTACTCCAATTTTTTCACCACGACTTGATTTATCCGATATCTACGTCAGAAACACGGGGACTGGCTACTTGCTCGGACGGTTTACTAATTTCTGAGCCTGGCACCACGTGACTACGTCACCTACTGTCAGGCTCGAGAACTAAGTGGGCACACTTCACCTTGCGGTGAATGTGTTTGTTTCTCATCTCGAGGCTACGCTCAGGAACTGGCTACCTGCTCGGTTGGTTCACTATTTTCTGAGCCTAACACCACGTGACTACGTCACCTACTGTCAGGCTCGGGGACTAAGTGGGCACACTTCACCTTGCGGTGAATGTGTTTGTTTCTTCTGAAAGACTCTGAGCCTCTAAAAGATAAAACCAGGTATCTTTACCCTCGTTTTCGGACTCTAAGTGGGCACACTTCATTTTACCATGCAGGAATTTTTAATTTTGGACTTGAGCTCCTTACACCCTTATGACAAGCCGTGCTCAGAACACACTGCTTGGCGATGCTGCACGCTGCTCGGCAGCTGCTCACAACTGCTCGGCGACTCATTATGGTGGTCGGACCATGATTTGGACAGCTCGGTTTTGGTTCGCACCTGCTCGGAAAAGCTCAAGACGGCGTTGCACAACGGGTACAAGGTGCTCGGGGACTAGCTGTGGGGGGTACGACCCCGGATACCCACGGCAGGCCACATGGGCTACGCCTCCAGGGGCGGCCCAGCCCACGAGAAGGAGCCTTGCGGGGCACGATTCTGCTCGGCGACTCCCGCAAGGCACGGGAAGGATATCCTGAAGATGTTACGAGATCTGATAGGATACGTACGATCCTATGTTTCTTGTAATCTGTTATTACTTTCCGGTTATCTCTCAGATCTAACCGACTTGTAACCTTGCCCTCCGCACTATATAAGGCGGGCAGGGCCCCCCTACGAAATCACGACAAATCATACGATAGCTAATACAAACCAACAGACTACAGGAGTAAGGTATTACGTCATACTGACGGCCTGAACCTGTATAACTCGTGTGTCTCTGTTACCTTCTTGTTCTTGATTACACGCTCCTCTGCCGATCAATCTACCATCGCGGGATACCCCTCGGTGGACTGCCGACGATATTCTGTCGACAATGATGTAAGCTTTATTCTCTCATTTGTGATTCTGATGTAAAAATATGGATTTTCGGATTCTCCCCTGGGGTGTGCCCGACGGAACCGAGTAATTTTGTGTTCTCCATTGGGTGCTTAGTGTCTAATGAAAGACGAGCACTCCTACGAGGCATTAGATTAGGCGGTTCTGTCACAGTACACTTGCTCCGAGTAGTAGTTGATTGTTTTAAAGGAAATGTCAAGAACATGCTTGGACTTAAAATATAAATACTCAGAAGCGGATCTATGATTTTATCTAAGGATATGCCGCAAAAAAAACTACATTCAATTCGGTAAAACAATTTAGCAATTCGGTAACAATTAAACAATTTTCAATGTAATTCAATATACATGTAGTAAATAACACAATAAGTCTTAAATAAATTTGAAGATTGAATTGAAAACATCCGCAAATTATTAATATAAATGGTTCAAACGACATATTGTTGATAGTTCAAAATATAGATATAAAAGAGAGCAGGAGACTTACAATACTACTTATTTGAGTTTCACTGCGGACACTTTTATATGGGAGATGATTCAATTATACCATCTTCATCTCCCTTAAGAAATATTCCGCTCAATTAGTATATTGATTTGCTGATCAATCTTGATTGTCTCTAATGTTGGGCGAATCCCAAATATCACGGCACGAGGGGACAACTAGGCTCAGTGCATTATGCGCAGCCAGCAGTCCGGATAGATTAGATCCTCAATCTTGGTCACGATCGATTAGTTGCGTACTCGCAGCCAAAGCTGATCAAGATAGTGAATCCACGAGACTACATCATCGGTGCGGCGATACGGCCGGCCGCCGGCGGTCACTCCGAGTCACCGATCTAGGGTGTTCCGCGTAGACGAGGACTGTTCCCATTAGTCAACCTATCCAAGTTGAGGTTCACGCGTGGCCAAATTTTTTATTTTTAGTCATTTTTTGAAAAATATTCATAAATAGACCTTTGGTGATTTGATTTTCGTTTATGAACCTGACCTCGGTGCCACGACTTTTGGCGCCGAGAAAACACGTCTCGGCTCCATAGCAAATGGCACCGAGGTCTTAGTGAGGCGTCGGACGTGGCGGTGACCTGGAGCCGACGTGGACAAGGCCTCGGCGCCGAGCTGTTACCCTATAGATCCTAGCGTTTGAAATAAAACAAATATAATTACTCCGAAAAACATGCAACAATATCAATGTGATTCATCTGGTTACAACGTGTTTGACTTAACTCAATGGCCTGAGTTCAAAACCTAGTGCTAAACCTTTTTTGCTATATTTTTATAAGACAAGAACTACTCGTGCGTACATTTTTATAAGCAATACAACCAGAACTACTCGTGCGGCCGGCAGACACGACGTCCTCGATCTCCCCTTGCTCGTACTTCTCCCACGCCCACCTCGAGAACCACTCCTTGCTTTCGCCGTGGCCGGGGTCGTAGTTCCGGCGCCGCCCCAGGATCTCGAACAGCACCATCCCGAAGCTGTACACGTCGCACTTCTCCGACGCCGGCAGCGCCATCCACAGCTCCCGCGCCGCGTACCCGGGCGTCCCGCGGTCGCCGCCGGTCAGCGACATGTGCGTGTTCTCGCGCTCGCCCAGCCGTGCGAGCCCGAAGTCGGCCACCTTCGGGGTGTAGTCGGCCGTGAGAAGAATGTTCGCCGGCTTGATGTCGTAGTGCACGATCCGCTGCTGGCACTCCTCGTGCAGGTACCTGATCCCCTTCGCCGTGCCGACGGCAATGCTGTGCAGCGTCCCCCATTCCAGCCTTGTGCTTGTGCTGCCCTCGTCGCCGTGAAGGTACTTCTCGAGTGAGGCATTCTCCAAGAACTAGTACACCAGCGCCTTCGTGTTCGCGTCGAAGCAGAAACCATAGAGCCGCACGAGGTGCACGTGGTAGGTACGTCCGATGGTGCCGATCTCCGCCATGAACGCCTCCTGCACAATCTTGTTCATAGACACCTTCAGGACCTTCGCGGCCACCAGCAGGCCGTTCGGCAGCTCACCCTTGTAGACCACGCCGTAGCCTCCGGACCCCAGTTCGCACGAGTAAATAGAGGGCATGTTCGCTTGAATTTACGAGTCAGTTATAGTATTTTTTTCTAATAATAAAGTTCAGTCGACTTTAATACTAGCCGAACGGGTTCATAAACTCCAGACCTCAGTTTGTTTCTTGAAATATTTTTTCTTGTTCTATTGCTTATAAAAATGTAGCAAGAACAAACCCATAAACTCCGAACCCCGGTATGTTTCTCAAAATAATTTTTCTTGTTTTATTGCTTATAAAAATGTAGCAAAAAAAAGATTCAGCATATATTGGAGTTCAAACCCAGACCTTTGAGCTAAGTCGCGCGCGTCCTACCTAGTTGAACCGCAATGGTGTTATTGTATGTTTCTCGGAACAATTATACTTATTTTGTTTCAAACGTCAAGATCTATAGGGTAATAGTTCGACGCAAAGATTACGGCGTCGAACTCAACGTCAAGATATATGGCGATGAGGTCTTGTCAACGTTGGCGTCAGGTCACCGCCATGTCCGACGTCTTTCCAAGACCTCGACGACATTGGCCATGACACCGAGACGTGTTTTCTCGACGTCAAAAGACATAGCGCCGAAGCCAGAGTCCATAAATAAAAATCAAACCACTCTAAACTATTTATGAATATTTTTTAAAAAAAGACAAAAAAATAAAAAAATTCGGCACGCGTGGGCCGTGGACCCTCGTGGCTTCGCCCACATGCACGGACACGCTCTCTCTTCGCGTGGCCGCGTGGGCCAGCAAGGCTGCAAGGCCTGTTGCGAGTCACAGCGGTCGTTCAGCTTCTATAGTTCTCCATGTAAGATTTTCCTGTTTTCTAAAAAAAAAATACATATACGTATATACTCAACTTGCTGGGATCACAGGGTATGCCGGGGCCTACCTGGCATATTCCGTTGAAAGTGCAATCAATTTCTAATCGTAAGCTTTTTTGATAATGACTATACAATTAGAGAACTAATGAGATTTATCGAGATAACAAGTAGGGAATCTATATTCGAGAATGTTACCCGAAACGAAGGAGCCCCCAATTACAAATGTTGATGGCTTCAAACTTAAAGAAGATTTAAATTCTTTTATATTTTTAATTTAAGTACAAGAAAAACCGTACTATAAAAGGGGACACGATGTTTAAGCCAATATGTGCTATCAAGTGCTCAATCCTATACATATACCCTTAGTTTCACAGCTAAAATAGCCAGCACTTCACTCTTACCCTTGCTGTCTTGCCTGGTGCGGTAGTGTCGCACATGAAGAGAGGCACTGCCGCACTTGAGCCGCGGCACTGCCACGACTTAAGTGACCGTTGGAGGCTGGGGGTATTTATACCTTTCCTCTTCCTTTCCAATGTCTCTCTCTTCTTTCAACCGTTCAGTTCGACCAGAACACAGCAGAGTGCCCTTCTCTTTCTCCTCCATTGGTGACCTTGAGCTCCCAAGCTTCTCCATTGATTTTTCCATGGATCCTTGAGAGAAAAAGGTCATAAACTCAATTAGAGAGCAGATCATTTGATTCCCCAACTCAAAAGAGCACTTGGTTCACGTTTTGACCGGTGGTTGTATTTATTACTCTTGGAGCTTTGCTCTTAGCCTGCTAGAGCGTCGCTCTTGGAGCTTGCCAACTTGTGTGGCAGCCCTGAGAGGTTTGTAACCATCTCTTGAAGCTAGTAAACTCACCCCTAATCTTAAAAGTTGAGTCTCTTGACTTGAGAACGAGAAAGAGTTGCAAAGCCCTATGCCTCAGTGGCTAACCTCAACAACGTAGGCTTAGGCAAACTTTGGTGGTGAGCTGAATCACGGGATAAATCATCGTGTCACCTTGTGCTTGATTTACATCATTTGTATTTCATATTGTTGATGATGTTATTTCTAGGGTTTATAACCGATCTACTTTTGTGCGGTGTTCCTATAACTTCTAACTGTTGATCTATCTTACATATACCTGCAGGAAGCTCAGTAATTTATCCGATTCAAGTTTCTATTCATAGTTTTTGAATTGTGTCACGAAGTTGTCTGCAGGTGTAGCGGTGCCGCTGTTCTGGCTTGGTAGTGCCGCAGGTTGAATTTAATGAAAGTTTGAATGTTTGTTTCCTACTCACCCTTCTTTAGACTGATCAGAGATCCTACACCAGTAGATCCACCACTTAAAAAGGAAGATCTACTTATTATGTTCCTATCTCTTCCTCCTATATATATTTCCCTCATTTTTTTATTTCAAAATTTCAAGCAACAGGCACCGAAACCACGCAATCTCTTATTATCAATCCGGGGAGCTTTGGCCGCCTCTCAGGGTGGCCACGTCGCCCCGAAATCCCCCCACCGTCCGATTCTGCGATCGACCGTCCAGGCTACGCCTAGCTGCTCGCTACAGTCAACGCCCCCGCGACGAAAACCGCCCGACCCCGACGGCCTCGTCCTCTCCGCTCTCTCTCTCTCGCTCTCCCTCCCTCGCTACCGGCTCGCGGAGCGGCTCAGGCAACGGCGCGGGACGACCTCGCCGGTGGCCCCCCATCCGCGCGGCGGAGACTACCCTCCTTCTCCTCCTCCTCCTCCAGCACCACCACCACCACGCCGCTTCCTCCCCGCGATGCGACGCGGCGGGTCGCGCGGCCTAGGGTTTCGGCCCTCCGTCGCCGGTCGTCCCCACGGCCGCGCGGCCACCCAGCGGAAGCCCTGACGCCCCGGAGGCCTCTCGCGGCGGAGAAACCTCCGTGGTGGCCGTGCATGACCACGGGGAGGTCACGTCGACAACCTCGGAAGTGGATCTGGAGGGGCCGCTCGCAAGGCCCCTACCGGCAGCCGATCTGAGGCTGGACCACGCCGTCGACCTCCCGCAGCCAATGGACGCGGTGGATCTGCGGCGAGCAGCCGGATCCAGCGCGGGATGTAGCTCCTTCGACCTCGCCTCGCACCCGGACCTCAAACTCGCCCGCCGCATCGGGAGCGGCCCGCTCGGGCCCGCCGCGGGCTCCTCAATGCCTCCTCCAGTCGGGGAGCCTGCGCTACTTTCGTTGGCCAAAACCTAGGTATGGACCAAACCCTAAACAGCAGCGTGCGCTCTCTCCCCTTCTCCCTCCCCTTCCCTAAACTCCCTCTCCTCGCTACGGGGATCGTGCCCCCCCCACCCCCCCTGTTGCCTGCAGCGACCAAGGTCGCCCAGTGTCCATCGTCTCCTGTTATTCTCATATGCAGAACTGATATCCTTACCTGTACATTGATGGTTAACTGTTTCATTCATGCCATCTACTGAGGCTTAGGGATTGTGCGATGATGATTCTTTAAAGACTGAGACAATGGAATTGTGTAGTGATGATTATATAGCTATTTCATTCGTCCATGAATCTTGCTATTTTCGGTGCCTTGGTGGCCACTGTGTCCTTAGATTACTTGCACATTTTTACCCGTTTGTTACTCAGTATACATCCATTGTCAATAATGTCTTTGCTTCATATGATTGATCGGTTGTCCTATTACTGAGCACACACCCCATTGCCAATGATGTATTACCAGTTGGCCTTACTAACAAGCCAATTTATTACTTGCTGAACTACGATTTCAGGGTCATTTTTTCCTTAAATTCCTAGGCCATACCTATGCATTGCCTTCGGTCTGTAATTCATATTCTATGGTTCCCACAAAAAAGGGTACCGTTGCTTACCTCTCTCTCAGTTTTTTGGGGGATTGTAGACTGCTTTGCTCCATTTCATGATTAGTTGAGTATGCAGTTTAGGGGCTACGCACAGAAACAGTCTGGTATTCCCTACCTCGTACGTTGATGATTAATTGTTTCATTCATGCCATCTACTGAGGCTTGGGGATTGTGCGATGATGGTTCGTTAAAGGCTGCGACAATGGAATTGTGCAGTGATGATTATATAATTATTTCATTCTTCCATGAAACTTGCTATTTGCGATGCCTTTGTGGTGACTGTGTAGTTATATTACTTGCACATTTTATCCATTTGTTACTCAGTTTACATCCATTGTCAATGATGTCTTTGCTTCGTACGATTTATCGGTTGTTCTATTACTGACCACACACCCCATTGCCAGTGATGTATTACCAGTTCGGCTTACTAGGAAGGCAATATATTACTTGCTGAACTGCAATATCAGCCTCATTTTTTCCTTAAAATGCCTAGGCCATAGCTATGTATCTAGACAGTGTGTCTAAGTGCATAGCAAAAACAATGTATATCTACAAAAGCCAAAACATCTTATAATTTGGAATGGATGGGGTAGTAGACTTGAAGGAATGAGGGTGCCTCACAATCTGATACATATCAAATGATGAACAAGTGGTTGTTGCTGTAGTACACCTGTTTACATGAATCCTCATTTTTTGGTAGTATTGTATACCAGCCAGTCAGTCATTCTTTCTAACCAAACACCCCACAGTCCTATGTATAACAAATTTACTGGAGTCATACCACTTGCAATCTTTTATGAATCCACTGAAATAGCATTAGAACATACAGGTCATTTAGTACAAGAGAAATACAATTTTTTATGATACAAGTCAGTGAGTACAAAAGAGTATCTTTGCAACAGAGATGATGTGCCTTCATTGTTGTTTTTTTACAGGAATTTTACCATGCTTATTTTTGTACTAGATTAACCGGTTTTCCAAGCCTTTTCCTTCTGAAACAAGACAGAAAGGTAGTTTGCTCTGTATCTAGGTACCACGATCTTGTGGATTATGAAACTGTTATATTTATTTTAACAAGAGATTAAACGTTCTGTATAAATGAAGAGGGTAGGATGTTAAGATCTGGAAATAGTTAGTTAGTTGCTTCTATATGGATTTACAATATTCAGCCAGCTTCACATACCTCATCAAATTTCACAGGTTGGCTATTTTTATTCCAGATTTGTTTTTTCACAAAGCTGCTGTACCTAGACTTAACACTAAATTTATGGCTGATGGCTTAAATGCAGAATTCATGGGTGTAGGCCACGAAGACGCAAATACACGGGTAAGGTAAATGCCATTTCCTTACTTCTTCCAGTTTCTAATCTCTATGTGACTCTAGAGAGGGAAAAAATGCTTCATGCTCAGTGTAAATTTTTTTTCCTTTAATTCCTAGGCCATACCTATGCATTGCCTTCGGTCTGTGATTCATATTCTATGGTTCCCACAAAAAAGAGTACCGTTGCTTACCTCTCTCTCATTTTTTGGGGGGTTGTACACTGCTTTGCTCCATTTCATGATTAGTTGAGTATGCAGTTTAGGGGCTACGCACAGAAACAGTATGCTATTCCCTAGGTCGTACGTTGATGATTAATTGTTTCATTCATGCCATCTACTGAGGCTTGAGGATTGTGCGATGATGGTTCTTTAAAGACTGAGACAATGGAATTTTGCAGTGATGATTATATAATTATTTCGTTCTTCCATGAGACTTGCTATTTGCGGTGCCTTTGTGGTGACTGTCGTTATATTACTTGCACGTTTCTTTCAGTTGTTACTCAGTTTACATCCATTGTCAATGATGTCTTTGCTTCATACGATTTACCGGTTGTTCTATTACTGAGCACACACCCCATTGCCAATGATGTATTAGCGGTTCAGCTTACTAGGAAGACAATTTATTACTAGATGAACTGCAATATCAGGGTCGTTTTTCCCTTAAAATGCCTAGGCCATAACTATGTATCTAGACAGTGTGTCTAACTGCATAGCAAAAACAATGTATATCTAGAAATTCTAAAACATCTTATAATTTGGAATGGATGAGGTAGTACAGTTGAACGAATGAGGGTGCCTCACAATCTAATACATATCAGCTGATGAGCAAGTGGTTGTTGCTTGAGTACACCTGTTTACATGAATCCTCGTTTTTTTTGCCTAGTATTGTATACCAGCCAGTCAGTCATTCTGTGTACCCAAACACCCCAAGGTCCTATGTATAACAAATTTACTGGACTCATACCACTTGCAATCTTTTATGAATCCACTGAAATTGCATTAGAACATACAGGCCATTTACTACAAGAGAAATAACATTTTAGGTGATACAAGTCAGTCAGTAAGAAGAGTATCTTTGCAACAGAGATGATATGCCTTTATTGTTGGTTTTTTTCAGGGATTTTACCATGCTTAGTTTTGTAGTAGATTAACCAGCTTTGCAAGCCTCTTTCCTTCTGAAACAGGACAGAAAGGTAGTTTACGCTGTATCTAGGTAGCACGATCTTGTGGATTATGAAGGTGTTATATTTCTTTTAACGAGAGATTAAACATTCTGTGTAAATGAAGAGGGTACGATGTTAACATCTGCAAATAGTTAATTAGTTGCGTCTATATGGATTTACAATATTCAGCCAAGCTCACATGCCTCATCGAATTTCACAGGTTGGCTATTTTTATTCAAAAAATGTTTTTTCACAAAGCTGCTGTACCTAGACTTAACACTAAATCTATGCCTGATGGCTTAAATGCAGAATTCATGGGTGTAGGCCACAAAGACGCAAATACACGGGTAAGGTAAATGCCATTTACTTCTTCCAGTTTCTAATCTCTATATGATTCTAGACGGAAAAAAAACATGCTTCATGGTCAGTGTAAAAACAGAAGCTTTAGAATATTTCTCATACAGTGTAAAGACCTGAAATAGTTTATTGCATTGGCTCCTATGTTTTTGCTACGAAATGTCATCTACCACATCAATCATTTCATATTTACAATTCTGAATACTATTACCATGCTAGGTAAAAAAATAGCTCCAATCGTTCAGCTCTTGTGCATATCATAGCTACAGTACTCTCCTGATATTGTTTCCGTTCAAATATTAAGCATCTTTTTTACATGCGTCTTAACCAGTTGGTTTGCCGGCGCGCGCGATGGCACGCGTGATGAACTAGTTTACCCAAACAAGCCCGAAAGGACTCCAAGAAGGAGACACCGGCCACGTCGCTCTAATTTTTTTCCGCCGTCGGATTCTCGAATCGATGGCCTAGATCTCTTGAAGCTGATTCTCGTCCGGCCAGCTTCCCGTCGTCCTCTCCGGCTTCTTCGAATTCTTCGCACTCTTATTTACCTTATACGGCTTCTTCTCAGAATCCAGTGAAACGAATATAATACCCAGCTTCGGATTTCCCTTCCCAAGACTTCTGCTGCTTCTTCCCCTTCCTCGCTCTCTCTCGTCCGCTCCCTCCCTCTCCCGATCCCCTTTCCTCGCTCTCTCTCGTCCGCTCCCTCCCTCTCCCGGTCTCTCTCGACGCGTGGCCAGGGTGGCCACCAGCGCAGCAGCGCGGCGCGGCAAAACCTAGCTGCCTCTTCTTCCTCGCCGGCCCCCCTACGCTGCATGCGGTCTGTGCCCGCTCGATGAAACCCTAGCTGTGTCTTTCTCGCCGGCAGCAACGGCGGCCAAGTTCGCCAGCTTTGTATGGCGGTGCATCACCATCTTCTTCCCCTACTCCTCTCCTTCCTCTCCCTCTCCGTGTGGTGCCGAAGGCGCGGTACGAGGCGAGCACCCTACCCGGTGCGAGCGCGCACCGTAGCGTAGCGACGCGCACGTGCGGTGGCGTGGGCAAGCGTGCGCCCTCCATGCGTGGCCATGGGGTGGCGCAGGGCCGGTGCGCCCTCTGGCGGCCCACGTCGGTGAGCACGGCTTTGGGGCAACTGGGCGGAGCGCGCCACGGCTCCAACACGAGCAGACCAACAAGGACCACCTCGTCGCTTTCCCGGCTATTCCTCTCTCGCCCATCTTCCCCTTCCTCCATTCCAGATACTTATTGGTGAGGCTCCATTTTTCTGCCTCCCCTCGTGCTCTTCCTGCTGCACACCACAGATGAAATTATTTAAGGGGTATTTTTCACCTTTGTCCCTTTCCTCTTTGGTCTCGAGGATTCCATTCGAATCCTCTTCGATTCTTGGTGATTCGAACTGAATCTTCTCCGATTTTTGCGGATTACAGGTGGAACACGCTGACTGAGAAACGAGGTACTGACCAATCAGTTCTTTTGAGGAAACATATAAGCTGATGACTTTCTTGTGCTTTTGTCCAATCTGTAATTTTCTATGTATATGGCCAGATACTCCTACAACATGATCAGGTGATGATCTATAATATCTGATGATTACAGCATAAATTATGTCTAACTTTTACAGTAATGATCACGGGAGATCTTTCCTTCTTGTGTTTTTCTTTTTCTAGAATTCACCGTATTTTCGGTGAGTTCCGTTCTTAATGTTTGACTGATTTGGTGTGTTCGAGTTTTATTAGAATCAAATTGGGTTTGAACCCATTCCTGGTGAATTTTTTACAGCCTCCGTTTGTACACTGCATACTATTGTGCTTTTGAAACAGTGGTTTTCACATGCACAGCAATAGCAAAAGCAGCACTCTTCTAATTTTCAGAACCGTGACTCCTTCCCAGCAACAGTTACCTACTCATTGTCCTTATCTAATTTTCCCACCTTTTATTGGTTTGTTTTTTTTGGTGGATTTAAGAGTTGTTTAGTCAGCAGGCTTATGTACTGTTCCAAAATTATTGAGAAGCAATAGTTGGCAGGCTGCTTTGGTTTCTCAGTCTAGCTGCAATGCAGCGTGTGCTATTCCTCCGACCGCCAGATAGCTGCTGACTGAGTTTGGACAACAGGTTCAATCCGCTGAACCTGGTAGCTACATCTCCTTTCAGTGTTTTAGTCATCGGGAGTAGTAGGATTTCGGTGCCTGCAATCTACCAGGAAAACATCAGTTGTAGCTAGGCCAATATTATCTATGCACTCCGTAGCTTGTGTAACAAATTTGTATTATTCTGCAATTCCGAATACAGGTATCTTATTTGCATTTGCTTTTTCAGTTCCTAATTCCCATGACTCTACACAAAGGAAGTTATCAGTCATGGTTGATCCTATCCGTTTTACCTTGAATCGTTGCATCCATTGTAAAATGCTTATCTACTTTTTCCTGTTTAAAACTGAAAGCTGAGTGCTGATCAGGTACTTCTTTGCATCCATTTAGAATCCACTGTTCTCTATTTTCATACATAAAAATAAATGTATTGTCTTCTATCTCCTGCTTGTTTCAAAGTTCTGCTACACACATATTAGAGGTTCATAGTATGATAGTACAAGTCTTGAATTTCCATTGGTAGTTCTAGATTTGCTTACCACATTAACAAGCAATTTATCCATTGCAAACTTGGGATCAAAAGAACAAAATCAATGATCCTTTGTACATTCACTAAAATATTGTGTTTCTTGTGCTTACTCACACTTAAATTTGAAGCTCCCTCTTCATGACACTGCTTAACTGCTAATGTCGATTTATTGTACAGAGTATTGCTTCATCTGCTTGATCTGCTATTTTTTTTATAATGCCTCTTCTGAGAAGATTACATTTTAAGTTTACATAAGCTAGCCTTGTATCTTGCTTCCAGTAATTTGTTAACATGGTGATACACTCTATTTTTTCAGAGAAACAAGAGCCAGTGAGGAAGCTGATGGAGACCTCAGGTATCTATGAATCTTTTTTCTAGATCTCTGAATGTCTTCCCTCCTAATGCTACAGCTGTCATATCCTCCATTAATTATTATATGCCTTTAATACGTTGGGGCTAAAGAGAATTCAGGGTGTAGCTTTTTTAGAGCAAAGTGGTGCTGGAGGTTTTGTCGGTATCAAATTGAAAAATCCTGAAATGAAACGTGTGTGTGCTTCTATGGAATAATTGCATTATGGTTCTACCTCTGCTTTCTATTAGGTAACTAAAGGTACCTGTATAGATAAAAAGTGGTATGCATTTCCATCAATTTTGTACCATTAAATGGTGCATTAACAACTGTGTTCCCTGGACTAGATATAGTGGCCTGATCCTATTCATGGCTGCTGATATGCAAGTTTTTTCCCTTATCAGGATCTCGGGTTGATGATATTTGTAGCTCATTCTAAGGTATCCTGTTTCTTTGATGTTAGGTTCTCATAGTACATGCTCATTTCTTTTTATTAATCTTACATATAGTGCCATGATCCGTTTCATGGACAAGTGCTCTGCCAATTTGAGTTTTTCAATGGTTCTTCCATAAACATACCATGTCACAATTTTTTGAGTGCCTCATCTAACCCTCTATTCGGCTGGGGCCTCCTGGGCAGCCAGCCCGGACACGTCGCCCCCAAATCCCTGATTGGTCCAGCCGTCAGCTCCAGCCTCTTCTATTGGTCCACCTCCGCTGCTTCCTTCACTTGGCCATCAGCCGACCACGTCGCTAGAAAAACCCTAGCCACATCTCCACGAAATATCTCCCGTCTCCCCCTCGCATCGGCAAAAAAAAGAACCTTCTCTCGCTCTCTACGTCTCTCTCGATGCCCCAGCAACGCTGGAGGACACCGGCCGCGCTGGCGCCTCCGCCTCTCCACTTCCCCTCTCCTTTTCTCCCTCTCTCCCTCCTCACGCGCGCGGTGCAACGATGGCGGTGGCGCGGTTGCCGTACGGACGCGGGCCCTGCAGCGCGACGGTAGCGCGAGGCGGCACGCACCGGCAGGCCAGCGGCACGGGCGGTGGCCGCCCCCTGCGACGACGGCGCATCGGCGTGGCTGTGGCCATGGTGCTGCACCCTGCCGCCGGCCCGTTTGTGGTCCACAAGTGTAAGTAAATGGTCTTATTTCTTTGCTTTACGGTTAGGGATTCACTAAGATTTGGGGATTTTGATTTCTATGGTTGTTGTTCTCAGTGTAGATGTGCTTTCCTATTTAATTGTGGTACGAAAAAAAACCAGTATGTCTGGAGACTGAATATGCATGGTTGCCTCTAAAACTTTTTCTAGTATTATGAATGATGAACTTGCTAGGATCACGCAAAGCAAATGTTATATTTACATAGTCTACTCTACGAAATTGATGGTAAATTTATTTAGTTCGTCTTTGAAATTTCCAATGCAACATATATATGTTCCATGGTCTACACTTGCCGTTTCAGTTTCTCTGTAGTTTGTATAGCTGATGTGAGGTTTAGCCCGCAACTTAAGTATTTACTTCCTGTTGTGTTTTTATAGCTAATATACATGCTCTTCGTACAAATTTATTATAGCACTACAATATTTTCCCATCAATCTATCTATTTGATTTCTCATCCAATGTTGACTTCTCTCTTATCTGTGCACTCTATAATCATAGTCATACTACTTTTCTTTTTTCCTTCTTGTGACGTATAAACGGAATTCACCCATATATGCTTCTGTGCAGAACCTCCCATTTTTTTAAAAATTTGACACGTCGCTCATTTGATTGACACCAGCTTTATGTACTCTAATTGTTTGTGTTTTTTTATGTACCTTACGATCCGAAAGGTATGCCACTTCATGGTTACAAAAATGTTGCTCCATTTTTTTGTATAGTGACTCTTTTTTTTTTTGGCTTCCAGCATGATTTAGATTCAGGTACTTATAACAGTTGTTATGCCTTTTCATAGTCAACATTGATTTTCTTGTGTAGTTTCCCTTTGTTGATATGTGTAGACTGACTGTCAATGTATTCTTCTTATATACGTATATAGGAGTAGGCCATTTCGGGTGATATTGTAGGTTCAGAGGTAGACACCAAGGGTCAGCACATACGACAAGGTGCTGCGTTTGTCAGATAGGACAATGTCATTTCTGCTGCAGTTTTAGATTGCTACTGTCCAGCTTCCAATTGGAAGAACAAACATATGACTTCACAAAAAGATCTGACAAACTGACTGTGATATTTATTCTTTGCATTCAGTTCCAGTTCATCTTGTGGTTCGTACTAATTAAGAGAAAAGAAAAAGACAGTTCTTCAGCCAATACAAATACCTTCATGCCATAGCCCAACAAGTATAAACCAAATTTGCGCTGAGCTTAAGCATAGTGTGAACTTACCTATCCCTACGAACGCGCGCAATGGCCGCAGAAGGTGTGCGCGACGGGATGCTCCTGCATCGGCACACCTCCCCACTTCCCACGCGCCGGTAGCGCGCGGTACGTCATCGTCACCCCCCGCATCCCGACGTGCCAGCTAGGCCCGCGCCTTGGTGGGGCGCGACGGCACCCCTGGGCTGCGGCACAACCCGCCCTCTGCTCCATTCGCTTCTTGCCGTCTCTCAGGTGAGACAAGACACATGTTTCTCTCTTTATTTCCCTCTCTTGATTGCTACAGGTTCACAGGTTCATTCCATTTGTACCAAAGCCAGGTCCTTTACATGCTTTTGGCTTCGACATAACTAGGTGTGAAGTGTAAAAAAGAAACCATGGATACGCTGTGTTCTTTGCTTCGATTTACTAATGTGTTTTATACTGATTTGTACATCCTAAGATTAAATTACCACATGTGGCTATATGCTTGCCGTGATGTGGTAATATGCCTTATACTATACTGAAGGATTACATCAGTTGAATGCCTCTAATTACCGTGTTTCCTACTACGTAATCATACCATTGTATTTATTACAGTGATGTTTTCCTGCCAAGGATATTGCATTCTTAGTTTATTAGTCACATCGATTTGAATTTACGAGCACGTTGAGGTATGGAGCTAATGCACACCATTTTTTTTCCCAGTGCTGCATTGGATCAGCGATGATGTCAACTCTCCTATTTTCAATTGAGAGGGTGGCATATTTTCTTTCAGTGATCAAAGTAAATTATCTGAAGCCATGCAAATCTACTTCTATCATGAAAAAAGGGGGCAGAATGGCCACTCTTGGTAAGAAAAACTCGTCCAATGTTTTTTCTTAATACCTCTAAGTCCTACTGTGCACTCTGCTTCATAGATTCTATTTCTTCTGTTATTCAATAACATGGGTTTACAAAATCCATTTGTCCTTTTCAAATATATACTGATAGTTTAAAATAGTGAGAAAGTTATCGTAGCTTATTGACTTATCTGAAAACCATTGTTCCATTCTTTTGCCAAAGTAATTGTTATTTTCCTGTGAGATGACACAAATGGTATGGTAAATGCTTCCAACAATTGTTTCTGTTCATTGCCGCTTGATTGCTGTGCTTCTCCTATGATTGTGTCTGTGGGATGCCTGTTATTTGAGATCTTATAACAATTTGTTTGGTTCAGTAAAGCTGTTTGGGCCGTTTACTGCAAATATATGCTTACTGCTTGAGCTCAACACATCCGGTGAAACAACAAGGGTGGCTTCTAATCCAACAGCTATGTATTCTAATAAGACAACAGTCATGGTATTTAACTATAACACCATCTTGCTACAGATTTCTTATACATTTACTCATTATCATACTGGATAACAAATTGTGTGGTTGGCATCGTTCATTTCGATTAAGCTATATACCTATACACTATGATTTGCTATTTTTTAGATGCTCTTTCTACCTAATAACTAGGTCTGTTGTGTACGTAGTTCTATTTGTCAGTGCAATTATCTATTTTAGTACTATGTGGGGTTTCTTTTATCTCTTTTCGAAGATATTTATATATGATTTACAATATTTCTTTCCTATGCTCCATGTAGGTCTGAATCATCTGGAGTTGAGGTTTGGGTGGGTTCTCTGCACCTAAATTCTCTAAGATTTGGTTAGTGCCTTCAAGCTTTCTCTCATCCTTTATTTTTTACTCTTGTGTGTGCTATTGTCAGCTTAGATGTTTATTCTTTCTTTCAATAGTTCTTCAGGACCAGCTTGTTTATTCTTTCTTTCAATAGTTCTTCCTCTACTGTGGGTACCAACAACAGCATGTAAAATGCAGAGTAGTAGTGAATTTCAAAACTCTCGTTCGAGATTCCTATACTCATGCTCAGGTAACTGAATGATCTAATGTTTTGGAATTAATGATCTGCTCCCTTGTCCTACACTTCGAATGAAAAAAACTACGTGCTTTACTGCTGTGACAAAACTATTTACCCTAAATGATTTTTTGTAATCTATACAGCACGCGTGCCTGCTGTGATTTTGAAAGGATAAATTTTCAAACTATAGTGCAATGTTTTCGTCCTGTTGGTTCCCTTCTTGGCAGAGAAGTTGTTACTGGCTAGCTGGTAAATGTCTCATTCCACAGATTTATCAAGTAGAAGTATTTTGTTAGTTACAATTTCTTATGAACATTGATTCATTAAGATCAGAGGTGCAGTGTCATTTCAAGTGTATAATATACCTACTATTTTTTTCTGGCATTATGCTATTCATCTATTTCTCCATGCTTATGGTAATTACTGACGCCACATATACAGGCCATTTAATCATACGATATTTTATATTTAGCCAACATATGCAGGCTAGGTTACGATACTTATGTTCGTTGGTGCTTTAGATAGTGTAAATTGAAAGCATGAAAAAAATCTCTCTTGCAGCATGTCTCTTCAGTTTTCCAAAGTTAATCATCTACAGTTAGCTTTTAATATTGCAAGGTAATTACTCTCCAGGTTGCTACCATGTGCCAGTTGTTTGCATATATTGGGGAAAGGAAAGTGACATCATTTGTGTTGCTTCCTTTCCGAATCATAGTGTTCTTCTTCTGTATTTTATGTGCCTTGCTTTTTGACCCCCGTGCTTTATCCTTGAGGCCGCGGCCTGTCACCAGCTAACATGCTTATGAATTCTATGTGTTTGTGGAGCTATTCCCATTCCAGGTAAAAATTAACTAATCCTGTTTTTTAGGACGCCTTCCTCTTTGTCGGTTTTCGATGTCTGAGTTAGTGCCATTCATCATATGTGCCAGTTCATCTTTTGGCTAAATATTTTTGTCATTCGTTACTTGCAGTTTTTGGTTTAGGTTCCCTTTTCTTCTACCATATATATTAGTACTTCTTAGACTTTTAAAAATTCACACTTCTACATTTATAATAGAAAGCATTCATCCCTACAAAAAATTATGTCAGCCTAAGTGTTAAAAACTATCATGTGTAAAAACAAAAAAAAGACCCATCATGACACCTTAATGACAAAATGCTGCTCTCTTCCTACCCAGCCTGCTACTGTGCTTTGCCCCCCCACTCCCCTCCAAAAAAGGGAGAAGATATAATTAACCTATTTCTTCCCTAACGTTTACTAATTCGTTATGTTCCTTCCTATAGCAGGTGACTGACGGCAACCAGCAAGATGCCTGCTCCAGCGTTTTCAAGACATGCGAATGGTTATATTTCCAACGGCAAAGGCACCCGTCGTTCCCTTACCATATCCACCCTATGTATATAGGAACAGTCCCAGGCTAAAAAGAACCCAGGCTACTTAAAAAAATGACGCTCGAACTGATCTTTGTATATCATATCGCAGCTTCAGGTGCAAGTAGCCTACTATGGCTGTGTAATGGCACCGACTATGTACCAGCTGTTTACTTAACCACTCTCCGTTCATTCTTTAAAGAACTACATACATATGTTCGGATGTGAACTACCAAGTACCATGCTCAAACTGGTATTCTTGTGTCTTTTTCATACATCCAGCATATTTCCTCCGTCTTCGAAATGTTTCCTGGTGTCCCCCTACGCGCGCGATGGCGCGCACCTTCTACTAGTAGGTAGTACACACGCACATCCCACCGCGTGCACACGATTAAAGCCATGCTTTCCTGATGTTGTGGACTTTTGCAGCCTGGAGATTGTAAAAAAAAATTGGCAAGCTCAAACGTCCCAACAATCCGGTTCTCTTGTCATAACAGCCTGTAAGTAACAATCCACAAACTGGGTAGTAGTCGTTTGGCAACTATCAAACATAACAGCGAAGAGCTGAAATGACTATGAATGCCTCTGTTTAATAAACTATTCTCAGTGGAGAGTTTGCTTCAAAAACGTAAAATGCAATGAAACATAGATGAAACATTATCAATACATAGTTCATTCTTTTGTTTCGTAGACCTTTAATTCTATGACTCATTTTGAGTTGGTAATCAAACCAATAGAGTCTTTTAGAGCAGTCTCAACCAAGGAACTATGAAATAGTTTTCATACTTGCTAATTAATATAAACACAACATGTAGAAACTATCCTCTCGATACTTAGTTTCTACAAATAAAATATTCATCCAATTATCTATCTTTTCTCTCATAGTATCTACCAATAACATTTCTTTATATTTTGGTTCTCACGTAGACGTGGTTTGCTATATAAAAAACCATTTTCTTCTTTCACTTCAATAGTTATAGTGACACATCAACATTTTGCTTAGTTGTCACACTTCAATAGATATAGACTCATTTAATTTCTGGGTTGCGAGCGCCCTTAAAACAGTCAAGTCATAAAAATGCCTTTTTTTTGGGGGGGGGGGTCATAAAAATGCTTATGTTGCAGCTTATTAAAGGCAAATGATACTCTGATGAAACTTATACTAAAACTGACCTTAGTTGCATTTGCCATTTTAAGGGTTCTACCCTTTGGGTAATCTTCGACAATTGTTATGCAACTATGGACTAGAATAATACACATATTCATTTATAATTTTTTGTTATGTCACATAAAGACAATAATTGTCAGTGTTTTGAGTAAACACTAACGAGTAAATTTGTATATTGCGCGTCTGGCCCGGATGGTGTGCTAAGAAGACACCAGGTTTATACTGGTTCGGGCAGAATATCCCTACATCCAGTTCTTGGCTGCTGCTAGTATTACTTAGCACTGAAAGTTCGTAGTAAGGGTTACAAACGGGCGAGAGAGAGACTGGTCCCAAGTCTCTGGTGATGTGCTGTTCGTGATGAGGTGCGGTGAACCAATGCTATGTGATGCACTTGTTCGATGTATCCGTCCCCCTAGTAGGATGCCCTGCTTTCCCTTTTATAGTCCAAGGGAAAGGAGAGGTTACAGCCGAAGGGAAAGAGGATAAAAGAAAGAGAAATAAGGCTCCCGGAAGTGTGCCGTCCTCCTCTTCACATGGGTCTCGTTGACCCTATAGATCGTGGTGGCAGCGGCGTCGCACCGGGGTCCTGTTGGCCACTGCAGCA
This sequence comes from Miscanthus floridulus, assembly GCF_019320115.1. Taxonomy (NCBI): domain Eukaryota; kingdom Viridiplantae; phylum Streptophyta; class Magnoliopsida; order Poales; family Poaceae; genus Miscanthus; species Miscanthus floridulus. Next base: position 91,711,625 of record NC_089587.1, on the reverse strand, counting down.
TACGTGTGGGAGTCGTGTGTCGTTCTTGTCTTCCATCCTATCTGAGCGGACGGAATGGTCAAAGGGTACCCTGACAGAGGCCGTACGGGGGTTGGTGGTATAGTGCCAACCAACTGACACTGGTTGACTAATGTTGGACGGTGGTCAGGCAGGGAGTTGGCAGCACAGTGCCGCCCTGTTGATGTGGTGGGCGACATGAGTCTCCCAGCATGGCCTGATGCGACCGCCAGTCGCATCAGGATGCGTCCGAGACATGCTCCCAGGCGCGCACCTCCATGTCATAGTGGTCGAAGCGGTTTGGGTCCCACCCTAGGGCTACTGCTTTTGTCCGATAGCAAATCCGACCCGCAGGGAACGGACGAGGTAGAAATTCATCCTAGGGGGCGGGCGAGACGGAATCCGACCGTCGGGGGTCAGGCGAGGCGGAGCCCTTCCCATGGGATTGGACAAGTCAGAGCCCACGCCTTGGGGTCAGACAAGATGAAAACCTCGTCCTTAGAGTTAGACGAGGTGTAGCCCAGCTCCTTAGGGTTGGACGAGGCAGAAACCTCATCCTTGGAGTTGGATGAGGCGTGGCCTAGCCCCTAGGGGTCGAACGAGGCGGAAACCTCATCCTCAGAGTTGGACGAGGCATGGCCCGACCCCTAGGGTTCAGACGAGGTGGAGCCTCGTCCTCGGAGTTGGACGAGGTCATAGTTGCGTCCTTAACCTTTGGATGAGCCGACGTGACGCTCATTATTCCTTTGGCTCGGATACCTGGGTATAGATATCCAACAGTAGCTCCTGAGCCTTTGGAGGTGTGAGACACTCATGCAAAGGCTTTATGTGATATGTCGCTCATGTGGCCATTGTGCCATGGAGGTGGGTCGTTTATTAGAACTTTGGTGTTTTTCCTCTTGGTTCATTTTACCACGTAAGATAACCGTGTAGGATTTAGGCACCCAACCTCCATGTGGAGGACTGGCCAAGGCCACGGAGGCGCGCATGCAGACATAGGCACCCAGCCCCTGAGGAGGGGACTCACTGGTAATCTATTTTCCATCAGGTGCGTGCGAGCGCACCTGGTGGGTGTAGCCCCTGATCCTTTGGAGGAGTGAGACACGAAGGCTTTTTGCAATCTGTTGCTTGAGGGCGCATGCGAGCACTATTCGTTATTATCGCTTTATAGGATAGCGAGCTGCATATGACACTCGTCGTTTGTCTATGACCGCGTGTTCGGTCTCTTTGCGATGTCGAGTCCCCGAGCCTTCACGCGTAGTAGGGGTCCGATCGAGGGGTCAGTTTGTCTTGTGATCATCACCCCTCATACGTCCATTCGCTAGGGTAGAGGGGCTGAGCCATCCCATGATTTCCTTGTTAGATGGAGCATGGTGCTCGATGAGTTGTTAATGGGCTTGTTTGAGTAGAGCCCTGGCATCCCCTTTGCGGGGGCCCAGTTCAAGGTTAGCTGGTGACTGACTCTAGATTCTTGGTGGCCGATCCATATAGTTCTCGGATCCATTCGACCGGTCCGAGGGCTCGATGCCTTTCTTCGAGAAAAAACCATGGACCTTGCATCATCCAAGACTCAAAATGAGGGTTGGGACGCCCGTGGTGCTTCATGCTCCTTGGGTATTGGCCACTAGTAGGCCCATCCTAAAGCTCCCCTCACTCTAGGGTGTCCTGGAGCGGCTGTGAACCCACTGGTGGGCTAGCTTTTGAACTCCTAGGCGTTAATGGGCCGTGGGAGCATTTTTAGCTCCGTATCCCACTTACCTGCGATGCCCCATAGCCTTTGAAGATGAACCATCGCCCGGTGAATCCTTTGTGGGGAAGGTTTGGATAGGCATATGCTCGTCTCTCGAGGTGGTGATGCATCTGATGCTATGAGGAATAGTGAGGGCATGAGCCCTGAAAGAAATGGATCTAGTGAGGCATGGGGCACGTTAATTTAAGCGGATGGTTCATACCTCGCCTGTTCCGCCCTTACCTTATAAATGGAACCATTTCTCTCCAACCTCCGTACGCGTAGCCGCATCCTTGCCCCTCCAGTCTTTCTGCCTTCTGTTCTTGAGTTCTAGCCTTCACTCCCCTGTTTCTGCTCCACAGCTGGCGAAGCCCTCGCTCTCCAGCCTTACGCCACCGCCAGATCTTCTGCATTACCATCCCCATCCCTCGATGGAGCCATGGCCTCACTCCAATGTTCTCCACACGTGCATGGAGGGCCTAGTTAAGAAGGGCCTTCTTCGCACAAGGACCGCAGTAATGGAGTGGATCGTACCTAGTGGTGAGGATGTGCCATCGCTACGAGACGGCTACATTGTCTCCTTCATCCCCTTCCACGAGCGTGGGTTCGCAACTCCTCTCCACCGATTCCTTCGAGGACTGCTGTACTACTATAGGATCGAACTGCAGCATCTGAATCCTAACAGGATTCAACACATCTTGACCTTCATCGTGCTATGCGAGGGGTATCTAGGGATCGAGCCCCACTTCGAGCTGTGGAAGTATTTCTTCACTGTTGAGCTACAAAAGAAGAAGGAGAGGAAGAAGCCAGACCTGGCGGTGCCGATGGGATGTGCGAGCATCCATCTTTAGGGCAGACGGGCATCGGAGTACATGTCCATCCCCTTGTTGAAGTCCAACAAGGGGTGACATAAGCTCTAGTTCTACATGAGGAATGATGTCGCCGCCCCCTACCGATCTTCACTGGCTATCTGATTGAGGAGGCGTCGGAGGTGTGGAGGTGCGGGCCCATTAGGAGGGAGTAGAAGAGGCTTGGTGACCTCCTCAAAGCCATCGTGACTCTAAGGGGTCACGATTTTCATGGTACCGGCATCGTTGAGGCGTACCACGTTAGGAGGCTGGCATCACTGATGGTGCGTATTCTTCCGATGTGGAAGATGACACCTGATTCCGCACTCGAAGGGACAGTGATGGTCGCCGGTGAGGCCCTCAGCATTGGTGAAATGGCACAACACCTCAAGGAGGCGATGGAGTGCCTGACAGATCTGTCGGTGGATCTCACCCTAGTGTACCTAGTCCTAGGGCATCCCGTGATGTGGTCGGACACTAGTTTTGTCAAACTGGTAAGCCTTCTTTGAGTCTATTTCCTTGGCCGACCCTCCTTTGTTCTCAAATTCTAAGCACCGGTATTTTCAACCCGGCCTTATCATCCATGAGTCTAACCCACCACTGCTAGAGGACATGGCTAGGAGGGTGGCGAACCATACCACAATCGAGGTGTCTAAGGCGAGAAAGGAGCGGAAGAGGGCGAAGAAGAAGTGAGCGAAGCTCTAGCGTGGAAAGCACCGGCAAGGCTTAGAGGAGAGCGATGGCGATGAGGAGGAGGGAGACGAGGAAGAGGAGGGGGAAGAGTCTAACCCCAACATCCCATAGCACGCGCTTGCACTTGAGAATGAGCAAGCTGACATAGGGCAGGCCAACTTGACCCTGATTCCATAGCACGCCTCGGCGCAAATCGAAGAGGATGCACCTCTAAGATTGGCGAGGGAGGACATGCCCCTAAGGTTTGAGGAGCAAGTCCACCCTGCTCCGACCGACCCCACCCGGGGAGCAAAGTGGCCAGTTGCCGATGTGGTGGAGTCAGAGTTGAGCAGCCAACCCCTGAAACATCCTCGGATAATGGCGTTGAGTTGAGTTAATGACTTCTTCACCTTTTCGTTGTGATCTCGGATTTCGTCATGTGACATTGGTGCTTTCCACAGGACTGTCGACCACCATGGCAGTGGAGACCACCCGATTAGTTACCGCAATGTAAAGCAGGAGGGTTTCATCTTCTCTGGGAGCAGTGAGGACCGGAGGTGATGTAAGGAATTGCTTCAGCTATGCAAAGGCAGCGTCTGCTTCCTCCGACCACTCAAACTTCTTGGATGCTTTGAGCAGCTTGAAAAATAGTAGTCCTTTTTTGCCTAATCTTGATATAAAACGACTGAGGACAGCCATGCATCCGGTAAGCTTCTGAACATCGTTCACCTTTTTGGGCGGCTTCATGTCTAAGACAGCTTTTACCTTCTCTGGGTTAGGGCGTATGCCGTCATGACTGACGATGTTGCCGAGCAATATACCAGATGGAACACCAAAGATACACTTCTTTGGGTTTAATTTCCATTGGAATGTGTTAAGAGCTACAAAGGTACGTTCGAGGTTGTCAACAAGGGTGTATGCTTCCTTGGTTTTAACAACTACATCATCAACATAAGCCTCGATGAGGTCGTCTTTTATCTCATCTTTGAGGTGGGCCTATATGACGCGTTGGTAGGTAGCCTCGGCGTTCTTGAGCCCGAACAACATGGTCATGTAGCAGTAGGCACCGAAGGGCATGATGAAGGATGTCTTGATCTGGTCGTCCTTTTTGAGAGCGATCTGGTGATAACCAGAGTAGCAATCGAGAAAGGAAAGCAACTCACAACCGACAGTTGAATCTACAACCTCATCTATGCGAGGTAAGCCGAAGGGGTCTTTAGGGCAGTGTTTGTTGAGATCAGTGTAATTAACGCATATTCTCCATTCATTATTCTTTTTGCGTACAAGAACCGGGTTGGCTAACCACTCTAGATGATACACTTCTTTGATAAATTCGGCTGCCAAAAGCCATGTAACTTCTACCCTAATAGCCTCCTTTTTGTCATGAGCGAACCATCGTAGCTTCTGCTTGATAGGTTTGGCCTTGCCATCGACATTTAAGGAGTGCTCGATCAAGTTCTGAGGTACACCAGGCATGTTAACGGGTTTCCATGTGAACACACTCACGTTGCTCCTCAAGAACCTGACAAGCGTGTCTTCCTATTTAGGATCTAGGTTGGCCCCGATAAGGGCTATTTTGCTGGGATCACCATCGACCAGCTGGATCACTTTGTGCTCTTTGGACTTGATGTTCTTGCGTGGGGACTCGAGATCTAGGATCTCCAGGTGGTCAGCTAGGGTCTTCTTGACGTCAAGCGTGGTCTTGGCCATGCGAATAGAGAGGTCATGAGCCTCTGCTATTTTGAAGCTATCATCCTCAAAGGTGTAAGCTGCATATACGTTGCCCCTAAGAGTTAGAACTCCCTTCTCAGTAGGCATCTTGAGCACCAAATACCTATAGTGAGGTATGGCCATGAACTTGGTGAGCGCTGGTCAGCCAAGGATAGCATGGTAGGTGCCTTCGAAGTCAGCGACCACGAAGTTGATGTAGTCGATGCGGAAGTGGTCTGGGGTACCAAATTGCACAGGTAGCGTGATCTGCCCAAGAGGTGTGGAGCTCTGTCCAGGGAGAACACCCTAGAACTATGCCTCGTATGGCTTGAGATTTGCCTGGGTTATCTTTAGGGCTGATAAACTGTTCTTGAACAGTATATCGATAGAACTGCCGCCATCAATCAGCACTCTATCGAACTAAACCTTGTTGATACAAGGATCAAGAACCAGAGGAAAATGCCCTTGCTCAGGTATTGTAGCCCATTGGTCCTTTCTACTGAAGGAGATCTCATGGTGAGACCAAGGAGGGAGCCACAGATCAGCGATGAGGTTGTCAGCGTTGTCCATGTTCAAGCAAGCGCGGGCGAGCAGCTTGCGTTCTTGTTTGGTCTCGATGGACACTTTGCCCCCAATGATGGTGTGGACGCGATCGGTTGGCTTGATGTACTTGTGACGGGGATCTGCGTCTTCATCATCGTTGTCCTCGTTATGTTGCTCCCCTACGTCGTTAGGCTTGTCAGATGTATCCAGAGCCTGTTGGCGCGTGTAGATAGATTTGAGAACACGACAACTCTCCATGGTATGGTTTGATTTGGGATGGAGCTGGTAGGGTCCTTTCAATGCTTTGGCGTAGTCTTCTTCGTAGTTGCGACGTCCACCACCTTTTTTAATGGTGTTGACTTCGCCGTCATCTTCCCGAGCATGCTTGCCCCTATAATCGTCACGGCGATTACACCACTGATTATGCTGGTCGCGGTGGTCGTGAGAATCGTTGCGCTGGTTGCGGCGATCAAAATTGTCATTCCGACCATGGTTGCTGTGGTAGTCATCGCGGTGTGGGGGGTGGTCAGAGCATGGAACCCTTGCTGCTTCTTCGATGATTATCTTTTTAGCATCATTGGTATCCGCATATTTTTAGTAGTGGCTAGGAGTGCTGTGACCGATTCAGGTCTTTTGCGGAGGAGCTTGTCCTTTAGGGCATCGTGGAAGCGGAGACCAGTGATGAAAGCTTCAATTGCCTCATTGTCGGAGATTGATGAGACCTTGATGCGCATCTCTGAGAACCGTCGGATGTACTCGCGTAGTGGCTCATCTTTGTGATCTCGAATCCGCTGCAGATCATATCTGTTGCTGGGTTGTTCGCAAGTAGCAATGAAGTTGTCGATGAATGCTTGCTTGAGCTCTTGCCAAGAATCAAAGTAGTTCGCCGGCAAGCTGACCAGCCATTGGTGGCCTGCATGGCCGACGATGACTGGGAAGTAATTAGACATGATGTGCTCATCAGCCATGGCTGATCTGCATGCGGTTTCATAGAGCATGACCTATAATTCGGGGTTCTCCTTATCGTCGTACTTCTGAAGTTTTTCGAGCTTGAAGTTCTTGGGCCATATGACTTGGCGAAGGTGTGGAGTAAACTGCTTCAAACCCGGAGGGTCGTGGGTAGTATCATATTCCATACGGTGATAGCTTTTGTGGGATGCACGATCGTTGGCTCTTTGGTTAATGCAATCGTGCAGATCATGTTCTCCAAGGGAATGGCGGAGATCGTTATTGCCATCATGGCGATCCCGATTGCCACCCTGGTTAATCCTACGACCATGGTTATCACGGCGATTGTCATGGTTGTCTCGGTGGTTGTCGTCCTGGTAGTCGCGGCGGTTGTCGTCCCGACCACCATCATGACCACCATTTCCGCCTTGCTGGTTGTCTGATGGGTCGTTGTTGCACGAGCCACGTTGGTTGGGTGGCTGTGAGCGACTTGAGTACTGGCGGCTATGGCTGGATTCGACTGAGATGGATGAGTCCAGGCTTGATTTGCAATCTCTGCGGTTTGGGCCATAGCAGTCGTCAGGTAAGCTTGTATATCATCACGAATTGCCTGGATTTCCAGGGTATTGGGTAGTCGTTGCATTGTCGCCATAGCAACAGCTACGTTGGCGCTTGGAGTCCTGAAGACCTACTTGTCCCCTACCCTATCAAAGGCATTGTTAAGGTCACGTGGCTAGACCCTTATGCGTCGTGCCTCCTCTTCTGCCTTAGCTTTGGCTTGTCGGCGATTAAACCGGTCAATATTGTGTGCTTCATGTGCTAGCCTTTCTTGTTCTGTTTCGCCAACTGCCGGTGGCTCATCATTACTGATGACATTAATCAAGTCTCCTCACCTTGGTGGGAAAGATGGGAATCGTGGGAAACCCAGGGAGTGGTCTAGGATATCCAGATCGTATTCAACTCCTTCATTGTCATGATGCTAGAGCTCGGTGTGGATGGAGCCATTAGATGCGATGTCGAACGGGGAGCTTGAGCCGCCCTCTTGAACTATGTGGACTGATCCTTCTTGATACTCCTCAATCCGGACCATGTTGATGAAGTTGCGCAGGCCATAGGGCTAAGCCTAGTAGTTCTCCATCGAGGCTTCACACTCGGAGAGCCAGAGACCTATCGTGGGGGCTGGTCGGCGATGAACGGAGCGCCCTTCAGGAGTAGACATGACCATGAGATCCGTACTGAGTCATACAGGATGACTGGCCTGAGCTGGTCAGGTAGATCTATTGTGGGTACTGGTTACCTACTCATTAGGTTGATTTTGAATCGAACTTACCAGAGCTAGGGTTTCAGCAAGCTTGGTGCCGACCCGATCGATGGAGTTGAGCAGGTCGGTGTAGTCGATCTGCCTCCCTTTGTAGCGAGAAAGCGGACGACGGGTTATCGGCATGGCTGAAGATGATGCTGGTGTGGCCGGAGCTAGATCCACCGTGGTCGGAGCCGTAGCTAATGCAGGTGAAGCAGTGGTCGATGCAGATTGAATCCGTGCCTCCTCCATGGTCATGGCGATGAAGTTGTTGGAGCTAGTGGTCTAGGTGATCTGGCCGATGGTGAACGTGAGGCCGTTCGGCGTAGCCATGGAACCGGGGATGATGACCATCTTGTTCGTCTAGAGAGCAGTACGCACACCCCCTACCTGGCGCGCCACTGTCGATGAAATATGGTCGACAGTCTACCTATGGGTATGCCCAAGGTAGTAGATTGTCGGCAAACAGATGCGCAAGCTACAAACAAGATGGTGACGTAAGATACACACGAGGTTTTATCTAGGTTCGGCCACCGTGAAGGCTTAATACCTACGTCCTGCGTCTGATTACATTGTTGTATGTCAATGAGAGATGTTTTTGAGAGGGGTCCCCTGCCCGCCTTATATAGTCTGGGGGGCAGGGTTATAGATCTGAAAACTAATCCTAACCAGTTATAATTGCCATAGGTGGCCGGATAAGGATTCCTATTCTAACAGACCAGAATCTTGCTTGATCTCTAAGTCTGCCTTGATTCCTTGTGTGGGACTCCGAGCAGATTGGCCGGGCCATGCATCGTCTTCTAGTGGTCTAGACCCCCTAGTCCAGGCCGGCCCAAGCCTAGCCATAAGGGTATAGGGGTTAATACCCGCACAAGGACCATCCTCAGCAATCGCCTGGAGTTGGCGCCATGAAAGATCCTAGCGCATCGGCCAATCCCCTAGGAGCCTACTAGCATGGTGCTAGGGGGGCACCATGATGGCGCTGAGGTAGGCACACCACCGCCTAAGGAAGCAGGGGAGGCGGAGGCACCGATTGCGCCGGGGAGGCGTTTGTGGAATCGGCGCCCACGACGGTCGATGCGGCAATGGCTTGGACTTTGAAGCTTGAGCTGCCAGCCTCCTCTACCATTGAAGGGTCCACTCCTAAGGGAGCACCGATGGCGGAGGAGGTACCATCAGTTCCTGTTGGGTCGACGCCGATGGTTGCGATGGTTGACCCCTCGGCTGGGGCTAGGCCCTCCCGGTCACATGTTCGGCCAGGCAACAATCTGCTCACGTGGGAAGGAAACTAGCTCCTCTAGGCTAGGTGGCTAGACTCGAGCGACTCAGTGTCCACCCTCGATGACCCAGCGGAGGAGAAGGACTGGATGAGCATGCGCTCGGGACTTGAGTCTGTAGTTCATGAAAGGATCAAGATGCCCAAGAGAGGGGTGAATTGGTCTAATTCTAAATTTTTTTGCAATAATTAAGTCCTATGGTTAGCTCAATTAACCCCGTGTGCCTAGAAAGTGTATCTATTGATCTATCGCACAAAAGCTTAGCAACCTATGTTCCAATCCTACTCTAGCATGGCAATTCTATGAATATAAATGACAAGAATTGAATTGCTCAAAGTAAATAGAGAAGGAGGAACGCGGCGATATTTTGCCGAGGTATCGAAGAGTTGCCACTCCCCACTAGTCCTCGTTGGAGCACCCGTGCAAGGGTGTAGCTCCCCCTTGATCCGCACAAGGATCAAGTGTTCTCTATGGGTTGATTCATTGACACTCCGTCACAGGGAATCACCCACAACCGCTCACAACTTGAGTTGGGTCATCCACAAGCTCCGCCGGATGATCACCAAACTCCCAATTACCACCAAGCCATCTAGGAGATGGCGATCACCAAGAGTAACAAGCATGAACTCTCACTTGACCACGACAAGCCTAATGAGAAGGGTGGATGCACGCTTTGCTACTCTTGATCTCACTAACGAGGGCTTTCTTTGGGATTCTCAAATCTCAATCACCTCACTAGGACCTTGCGCTTCTTGGCACTCTCAAAGGTGTTTCTCAACTATTGGAATGAGCAAAAGTACACCCACATGCGAATGGAGAAAGTATTTATAACCATGGCTTAAAAACAAACCATTATGTGCTTCTGCGGGGTGACCGGACGCTCCGGTCATGTTGATCGGATGCTCCGATCAGTTCTCCTTGAACTCTAGTGTTTAAAATGTGACCCAACGCTGGACAGTGTCCGGTCAACACTGACTGGACACGTCCGACCATGATTTTCTCTCTCTGGAACCTTACTGGAGTCGACCGAACGCTGAGACTCAGCATCCGGTCACTTCACCTCTTAGCGTCCGGTCACTTCTAGATGACTTCACCTTGATCAAATGAACTGACCAGACTCTGCATCAGCGTCCGGTCAAACCAAAGCTAGCATCTAGTTAGCATTTGACCCTCCATTCACTTCCAACTCTCGATCATACATGAATAAAGTTTGCTCCAATGGATCTAGGGGCTTTTTAGGAGCTACCTAGTGCTAGATTTGGCAAGTGTGCACCACACCTAACTCACTAGACTCACCTAGGTCAAGCTACCCATCTATACCCCCCTTAATAGTATGGCCAAAGGAAAAACAAAATCCTAAACTACTCTAAGTGTCTCTTCCACTCCATTCGACACTTAGAACTAGTCCATCCTTAACCTTGTCATTCATCCTTTGAAAACCAAAACGATTTCCATCGTAGGGGCATGACCATAATGATAGCCCAAATGATCTCTATTACCATGACCTAACTTAATTACCTCTACAAAACACACATTAGTCATAGTCATCACGTATTGTCATTAATCACCGAAACCCAACTGGGGGCCTAGATGCTTTCAATCTCCCCCTTTTTGGTGATTGATGACAATACCTGCTCGAGTATGTGAAAGAGTTGAGGTTTTTAACATGCTTGGTTCATATAAGCTTTTGACAATAAGAACAAATGAGTTAGGCAAGCTTATATGACCCAAGCCAACATGATGTACTCAAAAGAAATGAAATAAGCATGAGTACAAGTAATAAAGCTCATTTACATCGGAGTAAAAACGCGAAAGCAAACCAAATGAGCATAACACTAGTGATATGACATATAAAAGATTCAAAGTAGAGAGCACACATGTCACATATCATAATCATGTAGATATCACTATCACATAAATATAGTTTGATGCATAAAAGTAAACTCACAAATGCATAATAGTGTATCACACATAAAAACCAAATATAATAGATAAACTAAGCCCCCCTTAAGTCGCTCCCCCTAGGTCTAACAAACTCGATCCCTCTCCCCCTTTGGCGTCAAACACCAAAACCTAAGGGTCGGTCGGCGGGGCTGTAGTGGACGAGTCGGGCGTTGAGGTATGAGGAGTGAGTTGGAACTGTGTGCCATCATCATCTGACCCTAAGCTCTGAGCTGTCTGACCCTATGTAGCTAGAAGCGATGCTGAAGTGGTCTGGGTTGGATCAGAGACTGGAGCGGCCATAGACTATACAGGTATCACTGAAGTAGGCGGCTCTAATTATGCAACAGAAGAAGGGAGCGTCTCTATAGTCCTAGTAATAGATGCAACTATAGAAGGACCTAGGACATGTAAATATAGCAGAGTAGGCTGCCCTGTCAACTCACTGAAAGTCGCTCCAAGGCTCTTAAAGACCGAGGTATCTAGCACTAGCAGTGAGGAAGTCTGAACTGATGTGAAACCCGTCTGAAGAGGTGTGAACTACGGGGCTCGCACTGGCGAGGCAAACCACTAGGACACCTGCTCTATAGGTGAAGCAAACTATGCTGGTGGCTATCCTTGACTTTGAAACCCACTAGGCTGTAAAGCTGGAGTCATAGAAGTGATGGCAGGCTGACCTAGCTGGGGCAAAGACTGTGGCAGTGGAGCCCCAATAGCTGTCACAACATGTTGCATAAATCTAAGGAGCTGCTGCTGCATGAGGAGCTATTGCTAATGCATGGGCTGTTGTTGCTGCTGTATAGCCTGCTGCTATCATTGGAACTCATCTTGCCTAGTCTGAAACTAAGCAAAAGTGGCAGTTGTCTCCCGAGCCTGATCCTGCTTCATCCGCTCAAGTATAGCAAGTAGAGCGGGGTTAGTCTACGGTGCAGATGAAGCTGAACTAGAGCTACCAGCCTCATGGTCATGTTGTCGTGGAGGCATCTGAGGAATTGGCTGGTAGTCATCATCTGAGCTATCACTAGGGTCGCTCACGATAATCCTCTCCTATAGAGCATCAAGCTGCTCCTCCTCTATAGCTGCTATGCTCCTGATGGTCTCATCCTGCTGGGCTACAGTCTCTAGCACCTCTGGACATTGGCTCGGCTGGCTAGGTGTCCTCATAGCACTATGTCGGATCATCTGAGTCATGTTGTATATAGGGAACTCTATAGTAGCACCACTATACTCTGCCAGCATCTTTGGTGGCCTCACAGTAACTGCCCTGTGGATTAGGAATGTAATCCAGTGAGCATATGGTAGCTACCTGTGACCCCTGAACCCCTCTACAATAGTATCATCCATCTCTGATAGAAGGAGATCCCAAATATCAAACACCGTCTGTTGCATCAGAGTGTTCAGTAACCATAACTGTATGCGAGTCAAGCCCTCGTGATACCCCATCCTTGAAAGCAGTGTCCTCCTCACAATGGCATCAAGCACTCTAGTAGTGGGAGTGAGATCACTGGGTGTCCTGCTAGACCCCTCGCCGAATGGCTCTGTGAAGCAATGGTAGACTAGATCTGTAGGGGGCACCATACCACTATGAGGGCATCTAGGGGTGCTGTCTGTCCATAGCAAACTTTATGTGGCTGGATGGGCTGCTCTTGAAGCCTGAGTATCTCTCTGACCCTAGTGCTTATCAGCCTATAATCTCTGCCTTTGAATGCAAAGTGTATAAATCTATGTTGTGGGTCAATCCAGAGTGTAGCATAGAACTAACGAACCCAAGATGGAACATATAAGCCTGTCCGTCCAAGTAAATCTGTCAGCCCTAGCAGGTAAGCTAGGTAAGGGCGAATATGCTCTCCAGCTACTGCTATAATGGTTTTAATGTTGCACACCCTCTGAGATCTAAACACTGCCCCACTGTTAAGATATGCATTATAAAAGTCTTCCTGTAGTGGTGTGTAGAAACCCTCTGAAGCATGCTCATCCCGCCTCGGTGGAAACCACTGCTCAAAGTCCACAAATCTGAGTTGTTGAACCTGCTTGGCCGTGGCGGCCCTCAAATCCAAGTGAGTCACTAGAGACGGACCCTGTGGTCTAGGTGGTGGGTGAGAACCCATCCGTTGTGTCTCTAACCTTAGTATGACTGGAGCATGGGTATGACCAGAGCGGCGAAGCTATGGCTAAGGTGCTTGCTCTGTCTCCTTGGCCTGCTCTCCCTCCTGAGTCTGCTCTTCTAGCTGTGGCTGCTGCTGAGGCTCCCCTTGAGACTGACTCTCATCAATAGCGACATGTCGTCCTCCAACCATGAGAGTCCTAGCTGGACCACCATGACGGTGCTCAACCTGCTCAAGTGTAGCCCTCGTAGATGAAGAGAGCTGATCTACAATGACAACACCACTCTAAGCACCTCCTCTCTCTGCGCTCTCTATGGCCTCTGCAACTATGGCTGCTCTCACTGTATCTGCATCAGGGTACTTGCGCTTCCTTGTCGCTAGCTTCTTTGTCGCCTTGCCTTTTGCATCACTAGGCTAGCGTGGCGAGGGCCTTAGATCCTCATCACTATGACCGCCTTTGACATTCTTGACATGAGCCATCTGATGGATCTGAAAAGGATAACTGTCGCTGACGAAGAATCAACTGCCAACTATCACTTCTGAGGCTTGGCCTCGATCTGTACTTGCGAGCTTGGCCCCGAGTTAACTAACAACTACTAATAGGACCACAACAGCACTGACTCGCTGATGAACTTGTGAAACGACGAGAATAGGAACAGATTGGGGAACCACCGGGTCAGCTAGGGTTGCAATACGGTGAGGATTAGTGATAGAGGATGTAGGGCACTGCAATGTGGCTCGGGCACATGAAGTAGAGGCATGGGCGTAGGCTAGGGCAATAGCACAATGGCGCTAAAATAGGGGCTCGGTGGCGCTAGGTCAGAGCACGTGCACGATGGTGCGGACTAGAGGTGGCGCTGGGAGTAGTGGCGCGAGCGAGCGCGGAGGCGGTGCTAGGGCACGGGCGCGGCAGCGGCGCGGGCAGCGGCGGCGTGGCTGCGGGCAAGCAGCGCAGAGTAGAGGCACGGGCAGCGGCAGCGCGGCTTCGGGCAGGAGCGGCTGTGCGGCGGCTAGGGCGTGGTGCGGTGGCTCAATACGGCGAAGACGGTGCAGATGTGGCCTTAGGTCACGGCGGTTGGATTATATGGGTGGCCCCCGATGAGATAGAAAAAGAAACGAAGAAGAAGTCCTAAAACCGCACGTTTCCTACTGACCGGACGCTCCGGTGGCAGCGACCCTTGGAATCATGACCGGACGCATCCGGTGAACCCCGACCAAACATAGACAGAGTCCGGTGCAAGCAGTCTCCTTCGTCTTCGATCAACTGGACGCTGGATCGCCATCTAACCGGACGCTGGGAAAGCTACCAATCATAGAGCGGTAGAGAGTTTGATCAACCCTATTACCTCCCTCATCTAGGTCGAGATGTCCATTAGTTGGCATTGGTGTCTTTACTGACTTACATTCATCCATCTTGAATCTCTTGAGAAGATCATTTGTATATTTCTCTTAAGAGATGAAAATCCCTCTCATTTGCTTGACTTGAAAACCAAGAAAGAATGTAAGCTCTCCAATCATTGAATCTCAAACTCCTTCGACATCAATTCACCAAACTCTTTGCAAGAATCTTCATTTGATGATCCAAAGTTGATATCATCAACATACACTTGACAAATGAAGATATGCCCATCAAGCTTCTTGGTGAATAGTGTGGTGTCAACGTTCCCAATGATGAAGCCCTTCTCAATCAGGAAGTCCTGAAGGCACTCATACCAAGCTCTTGGGGCTTGCTTAAGCCCATATAACGCATTGGACAACCTATAAACATGATTAGGATATCTAGGGTCTTTAAAACTGGGAGGTTGATCAACATAGACTAGTTCTTTAATAAAGTTATTTAAAAATGCACTTTTCACATCCATTTGATATAGTTTCAAGTCATGATGTGATGCATATGAAAGGAGGATACGAATGGCTTCTAGTCTTGCAACCGGTGCAAAGGTCTCTCCAAAATCCAAACCTTTAACTTGAGAGAACCCCTTTGCAACTAGTCTTGCCTTGTTCCTCACAACAATGCCTTGATCATCTTGCTTGTTGCGAAACACCCACTTTGTTCCAATGACTCTTGCACCTTTTAGTTGCTCTTCAAGAGTCCAAACTTCATTGTGGGTGAAGTTGTTCAACTCTTCATGCATGATATTTATCCAATCTAGATCTTGAAGAGCTTCTTCTACCTTAGTAGGCTCAAAACAAGAGACAAAAGTGTGATGTGTAATAAATGAAGCAAGTTTTTGTGAGCGAGTCATTACACCTTTTTATGGACTCCCTATGATGAGATCTTGTGGATGATCTTGTAGTAGAGGTGTGTTTCTTCTATTGACCACTTGAGGAGGAGGTTGTGGAGCATCAATATCTTGTGCTTGTACCACCATTTGCTTATGGGAGACATGAGTATCTTTATTTTCTACTCTCCCATCTTTTTCACCATCTTATGGCACACTTGATGAAGAAAGTTGATCAATGACTTGTACATCATCTTCATCATCTTTTGGCTTGATGTCTCCCACCAGAATATTCTTCATAGCCTCCCTCAATGGTTCATCACCTACATCATCAAGATTCTCATGTGCTCCTTGGGAGCCGTTAGATTCATCAAATTCCACATCATATGTTTCTTCAACCAAGCCGGTGGCATGATTAAATACTCTATATGCTTTGGACTTTGATGAGTAACCAACAAGAAAACCAATATCACAACGTCTTTGGAACTTCCCTAAGTGTTGCCGCTTCTTATAGATGTAGCATTTGCAACCAAACACCCTAAAGAAGGAGACGTCTGGCTTCTTCCCATTGAGCAACTCATAAGGTGTCTTGCCAAGGAACTTTTGAAGGAATAGACGGTTGGATGCATAGCATGCGGTGTTGATAGCTTCCGCCCATAGAGCTTCGGGGGTGTTGTACTCATCTAGCATTGTTCTTGCAAGAGTGATCAATGTCCGGTTCTTTCTCTCAACTAACCATTTTGTTGAGGAGTATATGTTGCGGAGATCTCATGCTTGATCCCAACTTCATCACAATAGGCTTTTATGTTTGTGTTGTCAAATTCTTTGCCATTGTCACTTCTAATCCTCTTGAGCTTCACTTCAAATTCATTTTGTGCTCTCTTGGCAAACTTCTTGAAGCAAGATGCAACTTCGGATTTGTCATGAAGGAAGAATACCCATCTGTATCTTGAATAGTCATCAACAATCACAAGAGCTTAGCGATTTCTTCGCCGGTGAGCCTCCACTTTTCCTCGTTGGAGCGGCGTAGGTGTTGTTTGACCAGCCTAGAACCCAGCCTAATCTTCAAGGCATGCTCGGTGACTTCCCTCAAAATTCCTTACATGTCCAAGGGTTTCCACGCAAAGATGTCTCGATTGGCATGGAGGAAGTTGACGAGCGTGCCTTCCTACTTGGGGGAGAGGGCGGTGCCGATGCACACCGTCTTGTTGGCAGAGTTGTTAGGGTCGACGAGGACCTCCTTGATGTTCTCCACAGGCTTGAAGGATCTGGCCACCTACTTCGTGTTGGGCGTTCCTTCAGCAATGTCCTTCCTGATGGCTGCGAGCTCCTCGGAAGCGAGGGTTGCTGAAGCGAGCTCGCAACTCTCGACCTCGCACTCGTAGGCCCTCTAGAAAGAAGTGTCGATGGTGATGACCTCACATGGGCCTAGCATCTTGAGCTTGAGGTTGGTGTAGTTAGGGACGGCCATGAACTTTGCATAGCATGGTCACCCCAAAATGGCATGGTAGACCAGGGGGAACCCGACTAGCTCAAAGGTGAGGGTCTCTGTCCTATAGTTGGACGGATTCTCAAAGGTGATGGGTAGGTTGATCTGCCTGATCAGTATAGCCTGCTTTCCTAACATGATACCATGGAAAGGCGCCCTGGTCAGTCGGATGCGATGTTGGTTGATGCCCATGGCATCAAGTGTCTCAGCGTACATGATATTGAGGTCGCTGCCCCTGTCCATCAGTACCTTGGTGAGCCGCTTCGTGTCGACGATAAGGTCAACCATGAGTGGGTACCTGGCTAGGTGTGTGATGCTATCCGGGTGGTTGGATAGGTTGAAGGTTATGGGAGACCCTGACCATTTGAGGAAAAACGAGCGTGGCGGGCTCCACTTTGTAGACCTCTCAGCGCATGAGCTTCTATCAGCGCTTAGAGCCGTATGCCTCCAGCCGACCAAAGATCATTAGGCAGCCATCTGGTGATAGAAAGCCACTGTTTTTCTCTCTAGCATTGTCGGCTTCTGCCTCGGGCTTCTTCTTCTGCTCCCATTTCTTAGAGCCACCGGTGAAGAAACGCTTCATGAGGGAGCAGTCTGTCACAGAACCAATCAATTCATAAGAGCACAAGTACAATGGCAGCCCGCAAGCGGTCGTACTATCATACTTGAGCCCATATAAACCCGATAGTCTGTCGAGTACCATGATGGGCCTTGATAAACGATCCACAACCAACCAAGATCGTATATGATTCAACATATATGTCACATATTACATAAAGTTCGCAGATACATTTCCATCATCAGAGTACGAAACAAAGTTATTACAAACCAAGTTAGATAGATAATAGCGGAAGCAAATTAAGTTTGAAAGTAGCATTTGCCAACATAGTTTAATACAGTGCTAACATACGATCACAGTCCACAAAAGCATGTAGAGTGATTAATAAAGAAGCCTGCCCAAGGCTTACTCCTCATCCACAGCGGGATAGAAGCAACTCTTGCAATACCCATGATAAACTGTGCCATCTGCAACAATGGGAATAAAACCCTAAGTATGAGAAGGTACTCAGCTAGACTTACCCATCATAAACTAGAAATAAGTTGACTCCAAGGATTATGCAAGGCTGTATAAGTGGAGATAGCTTGACAACATTTGCATAAAAAACGAGTAACTTAGTTATACAATTATAATTCCGTTATCAAGTTATTTATAACTATCCATCTCTAAATTAGCAACTATCCTGTGCCAAACATGTGGTATATCTTTTTAAGAGCATGCAATAGTAACCATAGCAGGTATAGTAATTCCATGTTTATCTGAACCATCATATTCCATAATACAATTACTATAATGTTGAGGCTAGCCAAGTTTCTCACTATCTGGGAGAGACGGCGATTCGAATCGATTTCAACCAGCTGGGAATTTATTCCTAACACAAACCCAGGTGGACCAGATCAACGGTCACCTTAGGTCACCTTTGGTACAACTCAAGTCCACATGTCGCGGGTTCGCCTAGCGTCGCACAATCAGGGACAACCAACTGCCAGGACGTTCAGGACTATCCTGCCCTTGGGCTCATGTCTGGCTTCCTCGCACATCCTTACTACCATCCAGAGTGCGCACTCTTATAGAGCAGGGCCCAGCTTGAGTTGAGCTACTCAGCTTTGTGGTCAGAACAAGTTATCCGGCCAGCTAAGTGATAGGCATGCGTTCAATCTTGTCAGAAGTGCCAACAACAGTATGGTCCTTAATCGGCATAGACGGAATCACATGAGTCAATCTACCATAGACTCCGCCCAACCACTATTTACTTTTACCCTATGGTTCTTTTCCATGATAGCAAATATAGCCAACCGTGCTTTGGTATCCACCTATATCTCGCAGGTGACAGGAAATCACCCGACTTCTACCAGTCTAAGCAGGGCTAAGCATATATTCGATCCTGGACCTACACAGGGTTAAAGGTGTATTTTTGGACAAGGAGATCATATGCATCAAGTGGTTCCAATCAACTCATATAACCTAATGCATCAATCATAAAGGACTCGAGTAATATTTTGTAAAACACTATGAGACTTAGAATGCTCCGGGGCTTGCCTTTTAGAAAAGAAGTGGGGCGGTGGTCAGGACACTCCGAAAGCTCTTCTAGGGTCTGCTCCTCACCTTTGGTAGCTATGGCTTAAGGAATCTCCTGCTGGTCCCCTTCCTCTCCATCGTTGAACTCCAGCAACGTTATCTCCTCTGTCGATCCTAGATGCATGAATATGGTATAAGATATTGTGAATGCATATATGCTGACAAGTATAGTATGATGACACATGGTGAATGCATTCGTGTAAGTATTCTTAATAGCATGGTGTCAAAGTAATAACAAGTGCATCACATTTTACTGAGTATGTGCATATCTCTTCTTGATTACTTAATCAAACACTTCAACAATTTATTTACTATACCATAAAATAGCAGCTACTTGTTTTACTCATAACTGAAGTTCTACTTATCCAAATGCTATGATCTAGGGCTTTCTGGAAAGCTTATAAAATTCTCTACAACTCTTATTTAATCACAAAAGCTAATTCGTAATCTATCTTACCAAAACAGGCAATTAATCTAGTGCTGTCTAGAAAATTCCAGAGAGCAAGCATTCCTGAATACTTACTTTAAACAGCTATAACTCATAAACCCTTTGTCCTATGGTCTTGAAATTTTGACACAAGATATATGAAGAAGTTACCTACAACTTTGTTATTAACCATTTTTATAGCAAACATCATTTTTACCATGCAACATACTAAACCATAGAATCTGTCCGAAAACCTTTCTCAATCGAGCCACTGACAGCTGGAACCCTCGGTTCAGTCGACCCCACACATCAGCGACGGCAATACAGAGCGCGGCACGGCACAACCGAAGTTCGCTGACGGCGACCCTCTCCGGCGACGGCATCGACCCAACCATGATCCCCTTGACCACCCGCACCTATTGAGCTGACAAGCTGGACCTATTGCCGGAGCTAAGCACGGCGGCGGCGTCAATGGCGGCACGACAGAGTAGGATGATAGCGCTACACTAGCGGTGACCACAATGACCTAGGGGAACCCTTATTCGTGGCTGTAGACGCGACAAGGAGGGGTGGCGATGGCCACGGCGGCGCTCGGCCACGGCACGGTCGGCTCCGGCGAGGCCAAGGCGTCTCGACCCTAATGGCCGACTCTACGAGCTTCAGTAGAGTTCACAGAATCCAGCGCAAGGGGGAGAAAGGGATGGAAGGGGCTCGAGCAGCACGGCCACGCGCGTGCTCGGCGGCGGCGGTCATGGCGACCCGGTGGAGCCGCCTACGCGGTGAGCTCTACCTGGCGAGAAAAAGCGACGACGGTTGAGGTCTCTGATGTGGAGGAACACACGGCGGTGCTTTGGCTAGGAGCAATCGGACCAAGGCGCACGGTGGGGCTGGATTTTTGGCTCGGCGGCTTTGGCGTTCCAGCAGAGCGACGGCGAGCAGAGGGGCGAAGAAATGAAAATGGCGCGGCGAGTGCGTTCGGGCAGGCGCGGGGCGGCTTCAAGGTGCTGCTGCGTCGCCAGGACGTCCACGGCGCGTGGCCTGCGCGACAGAAGGCCGGCGACGGGTGGAGGACACGCGGCGTCAAGCTTCTGCGCCGGTCGGCCATGACGGTACTGAAGATTTTCTAAAAAACGCGATTCAGTGCTAAAGCCGACGCCTGACAGCGATACTTTGACAATGATTTACTCCTAATCCGTGACGAGTTAGTGGAAGACATGAACATCAAAGCTATAGACCTATCTTCCCTCTACAATTTCTTTTCAATGATCCACACCTAAAACTTCATGGATCAGAAGTTACATGAAGCTAAAGTTGGCTTGATGCAACTGGAAAACACTATGACTTAGAATATTTTTCTAAGTGTTGAAAACAGCATGTATCACAGACTTGTGGGCCATGTTTGACCATGTTCCACACATTTTCATGACTTGGCTATAAAACAACTTTTGTTCCTTGATAAATTAGCTACAACTTTTGTAAAGAGTGCACAGCCAAGCAAAGTCTCTAAGTTGCACTTTTTAAACAGTCAAACAATGAGACTCCTATGGTCAATTCTAGTCAAACTTGCACTTGAGGGCATTTTGGTCATTTTGATCTACATGAACAATGTTCCAACAAGTAAACTAAATGTAGTAAGGTGTATTAGACCATGATCAACCATTTTACAAAGTTGTTATACCACTTCTACTGATCACATGTGATAAAGAAAGTAAAACAAGCAATTCATACATATGTTTCAATACAATGTTTCACATGTTTCATGGCTTGGTTGTTATTTTACACTTGTCATATTTCTACCATGTTGCCATGTTTCAAGGTATGAGAAATTTATGTTGCATTCATAGGTTGCAATACTATCATTCATAAGCACTCAAATACGAAACAAACAGAATGTGCAAATGTTGCATATGTATGTTTCAGTGACAATGGAAATGATGACATAGATGGTACACATGCTTATGAAATGAAATGCAATTAGTGGAAGCCAAACACCTAGGGTGTTACAGCCCTCCCCCCTTAGAAAAATCTCGTCCCGAGATTTGGAAAGCGTACCAATCAGTATAGAAAGCTGGATAGTTTTCCTTTAAATAATCTTCCCGCTCCTAGGTTGCATCCCGTTCACTATGATTACTCCAAACTACCTTGTATAATTTAACCACTCGTGTACGAGTTACTCTTTCTTGAGTATCCAGAACTTGCACGGGCTTTTCCTCATAAGAAAGATCAGATTTCAAGTTGACTTTTCTTGTTGCTATTCTTTCCTCGGGAATACGAAGACACTTCTTCAGCTGGGACACATGGAATACCGGAAATATAGCACCCATTTCACGGGGTAGATCGAGTTTATAGGCTACTCTTCCACTTTTCTCGATAATGCGATAGGGTCCAACATATCGAGGCTCAAGCTTCCTTTTAATTCCAAAACGCTTGACTCCTTTCATAGGAGATACCTTTAGATAAACATGATCACCTACTTCAAACTCAATAGGTTTCCTTCTCTTATCAGCGTAGCTCTTTTGTCTAGCCTGAGCGGCAGTCATATTCTTTTGTATAGTCCGGACTTGCTCTTCGGCTTCTTTACAAAGTCAATACCATAGAATCTTCTTTCCCCGGGTTCCACCCAGTTCAAAGGAGTTCTACACTTGCGGCCATAAAGAGCTTCAAAAGGAGCCATTTTGATACTTTCTTGATAACTGTTGTTATAAGAGAATTCAGCGAGAGGTAACCAGTCTTCCCAAGAGCCTTTGCAAGAGATAAGGCAAGCTCTAAGCATGTCTTCAAGAATTTGATTAACACGCTCAGTCTGTCCTGATGTTTGCGGATGATAGGCAGAACTGCGGATTAGGTGAGTGCCAAGATTCTGATGTAAGCACTCCCAAAAGCGAGCCGTGAACTGAGGTCCTCTATCAGAAACAATGGATTTGGGTACACCATGAAGACGTATCACTTGTTGAAAATAAATCTCAGCATAATTGTGAGGATGATAGGTAGACTTGACCGGAATAAAGTGAGCGGATTTAGTTAGACGATCTATGATAACCCAGATGGAATCACAACCCTTTTTGGTAGTGGGTAATCCAACAATAAAATCCATACTAATTTCTTCCCACTTCCAGCCAGGAATAGATAGTGGCTGCAATAGTCCGGGCCTTATGTGAATAGCCTTGACTCTGCAACAGTTATCACACCTTGCCACATAAGCTGCGATTTCTTTCTTCATCTTGGTCCACCAATAATACAGCTTGAGATCTTGATACATTTTACTGCTACCAGGATGGATGGACAATTTGGAAGAATGAGCTTCCTCCATAATTTGATTTCTAAGTTCTTTATCTTTGGGTACCACCAACCTATCATTAAACCAGAGAATTCCCTTGTCATCGACTTTAAAGTGCTTGGTCTCTTTCTCTTTCATTTCCGTTTGATATGAAACACACCCACATCAGTCTTCTGGAGTTCGATAATTCGACTTCTAAGAGAGCAATCCACAGTGATATTGTGGAGTACTACAGGATGAAGGAGGTGTGACAGATGAAAGTCTTTACTAACTAAGGAATTGCAATGGGCCTTTCTGCTTAAGGCATCAGCAACAACATTTGCCTTACCAGGATGGTAGTGCACTTGAAGGTTGTAGTCCTTGATCAATTCTAACCATCGTCGTTGACGCATGTTCAACTCAGGTTGAGTAAAAATGTACTTGAGGCTTTTATGGTCAGTATAGATGTTGCACACATTACCCAGCAAGTAATGTCTCCAAATCTTCAGGGCATGAACAACTGCGGCTAGTTCTAAGTCATGGGTAGGATAGTTGACTTCATGCTTTCGAAGCTGGCGTGAAGCATAAGCAATTACTCGGCCTTCCTGCATAAGAACACACCCCAAACCGGTGCCACATGCATCACAGTAGACATCAAAAGGCTTCTCGATGTCAGGTTGTGCCAATACAGGAGCAGAGGTTAGTAAGGTCCGCAAAGTGTGGAAAGCCTCTTCACACTTTGGAGTCCACACAAACTTCTCATCCTTTTGCAGTAGTCGAGTCATGGGCTTGGCGATTTTTGAGAAATCCGGGATAAAGCGACGATAATAGCCAGCCAGACCCAGAAAGCTTCGGACTTCTGTGACCGTAGTAGGTGCCTTCCACTCAAGGACTTCTTGCACCTTAGTAGGGTCAACTGAAATTCCATCACCAGATAATACATGCCCTAGAAAAGGTATCTTGTTCAACCAGAATTCGCACTTGCTGAACTTAGCATAAAGCTGGTTGTCACGTAACCGAGTTAAAACAATTCTCAGATGTTCAGCATGCTCTTCTTCATTCTGAGAATATACCAGAATATCATCAATGAACACGACGACAAATTTGTCCAATTCCGGCATGAATACCGAATTCATTAGGTACATAAAGTGTGCCGGAGCATTTGTCAACCCAAATGACATGACGAGGTATTCGAACAAGCCATAACGAGTAGAGAAAGCTGTCTTAGGTATATCCTCAGGACGAATTTTGATCTGATGGTAGCCAGACCTCAAATCGATCTTGGAGAATACCTTAGCTTTGGAGAGTTGATCAAACAGAATATCGATGCGAGGAAGAGGGTACTTGTTCTTGATAGTAACAGCGTTTAGGGGACGATAATCCACGCACATGCGTAGAGACTCATCCTTCTTCTTCACAAATATAGCTGGACAACCCCAAGGAGATGAACTAGGCCGAATCAATCCTTTCTTCAATAGCTCATTCAACTGACTCTTCAGTTCAGCCAACTCATTGGGCGGCATTCGATAGGGCCTTCGAGAAATGGGAGCCGTACCCGGAATGAGTTCTATTTTGAATTCTACATCGCGGCCCGGAGGTAATCCAGGCAAGTCATCAGGAAAGACATCTGGAAACTCACAGACAACCGGTAGATCCTTAATGGCTTTGGCTAAGATAGCATTGGCTGTATTGTGAATAGAGATATCACGAGGTAACTGCACGAGAAAACCCTTCTTATCCACAGGATCCCTCAACATTACTACACGGGTTGACGTGTCGATCAACACTCCATTCCCGCTCATCCACTTCATTCCTAGGATTATATCAATTCCTACCCCTGGTAGAACCACAAGATCCGTACGGAACTCTCGATCCCCAATCTCAAGCTTTACATCTTTAACTACTTGGTTAGTCAGGATATTATTTCCAGCAGCACTAATACAATACCCACCCTTGACAATTGTAATCACATTCATATTATGCTCAGATGCAAAAATAGAACTCACAAAGGAGTGCGAAGCACCCGAATCAAAGAGCACAACCGCAGGGTGATCATTAACAAGAAACTTACCAGCAGTGACCACTTCACCAGCAGGAATTTCCTCCACTGTAGTATAGTGAACACGCCCCTGACGGACGTTTCCTTGAGCATTCTTGGGAGGATGGGGACATCTGTTTGCCCAATGACCAGGTTGGTTACAGTTCCAGCATGGCCTGTTTGATGGTGGAACATTGGAGCTACTCTGCCCAGATGTATTCTTCGGCAAGGAAATGGTATACCCCTTGCGGAAACCGGTTTTAGCTTGGTTCTTCTTCTGCGGTGGGCGGTACCGGACATTAGCATTGGGCGGACGGTACGGGGCCTTAGATACCATTGGAGCCTTGGACTGGGAAGCACCAGTCTCAAAGTTCCTTTTCCGGTTCTTGGAAGCAGCATAAATCCTGTCATTGTTCTCCTGGGTCAGAGTGTCACTGATAAATTCATTGAAGGTGACACACTTGCAGTTGCCCATTGACTTCATCAGTTTTGGGGAAAGTCCCCTCTTGAAGCTAGCTATTCTTTTGGCGTCAGTATCGACGAACTCAGGAGCATATCTTGCTAGGTTGTTGAATGCCTGGAGGTACTCATTGAGACTCTTATTGCCTTGGGTGAGCTTCATAAACTCAGTATGCTTGATGGCCATGAGACCAGGAGGGATAAAGTGTCCCCTGAAGGCTGCCTGGAACTGGTTCCAGATGATCTCAACGTTAGCAGGGAAGGTGGTCCTGTGATGGGTCCACCAAATACCTGCAGGGCCTTGGAGCTGATGTCCTGCATACGTAGCCTTCATGCCTTCAGTCAAACGGAGCAATCCAAATCTTTGCTCTATCGTGCTCAACCATTCATCTGCTTGTAAGGGTTCTTCTGCCTCATGAAAGACAGGAGGCTTTGTGTCCATGAAATCCTTGAAAGTGCTATACTGGTTCGGCTCGGGTCCCTGGCGGACATGCCGATCCTCACGGTTAGCCATCTGGCGCATAGCCTCAGCTAGCATGCGCTGACTTTCCACAACTGTCTGCATTAGCTCAGCTAGTGTGGGTGGTGGCGGAGGTGGTTGTTCCTCATTTCCCATGCCACGACCGCGACGAAGGTTATGAGCCATCTGCAAAATGTATAGCCAATGAGCACTGACGATGTGGAAATTTTTGCAGATGAAATGTATAATTATGCCAAACTGACTCCAATGGAGAAAATGAATTCGTACTATCAACAGAGGCACAATCATCCATCACAATCACACAACTCATCAAGTGCATCAATTGACACATTAATGCGATGAACTTAACCAACAACGAGATCCATAGACCGCAAAGGCGAACTTCATCAAAAGCTCACATACGTGGAGCATAATACGTTCGATAGGTCACATCCAAGCCATAGTGGTTTCAACTTACATCAAAGGTAACATAGGGTTTGATATTACATCCCAACGATTAACTTGTCCATGCATGAGGGTTAACAAAAGACTAGATCTAGCGCATTAGCTAAGTAGTAAGCTAAACTACGCATCGTCCTCGGAGTCGGTGTCGAAGATCTCTCCTCCATCTTCATCACTAGGAGGCTCTAACTCCTCATCTTCCTCCTCATCAGGTGGAGCGTCCTCAGGTCCATTGACTTCCATGTCATCATCACCTTCAGCCATGATGACACCAGAACCCATCTCATTTTCATCATCAGGTGGCAGGATAGGGTGAAGTTGGTTGTGAAGTAGGTGAACCTCCTCATGGAGATTGTCATTGTACTCTTCTGCAGCCACCAACTGCTGCTCTAGCTCAACCTGCCTTGCTCTCAACACATTCTCCTCGTGCCAGGCTTCATTCCGTTGGTTCAGCATGTGAACCAACATACGCTCACAGTTGCGGTGAGCAACTGTCAACCTCTGAACCTCAAGGGTCTCTTGGTCCCTTTCTTGCGTGACTTGCTCCAAACGCTGCTGAACTGCAGTCCTTTCAGCAGTCACCTGAGCCAGCTCTGCCCTCAGCCTTTCTGCCTCAGTAGGCTCAGGACGAGGCTCACGAGGAGCTAAACGGTGACGAGGCGCCCTACCTCCCGCGGACTTGCGAGCAGTGCGTTTCGTGCGTGCCATCTGTAGCAAAAATTTACCACGTAAGGGAAGAATCATTTAAGGGATACGAAATTTAATTATTCAGGACCATCAATTTTAAAGGAGGGAGTAATGCAAGAATTGCCATGTATGCTTGAACATAATGCATGCACGATCCGTACGTCCTCACAAACCTAGAAAAATTTAAAGGCTAGCAAAATATATGGTGGCATACATACGTTCTCTCGTATACGGTAGCTAGTCGATCTACAACGATACGTTGTTAGTGTACCTGCAGAAGATTTCATTTCAGCCCAATAATTTCCCAAAAAAGTATAAAAGCAAGCAGTACACTAAATACTCTCATACATACATCCCCTGATGTATATACTCTAGTATCACAGCTACCCGTCAGAGATACCCACAATTAAGTACTCTCATAGATACATGATCAAACATGTAAGTATGCGAGCAACCACAACTACTCTCCCCTAGACCGCCGGTTGGACGGTCATGCTCTCACAACTCACACTTACCAGAGCGTAGAGGTATTTTGATCCATACATTACCACCCAAGCGGATGGCATCCATACAATAGCACGCCGTATGGACGACGAAACAGAAACAAGCAGGAACCCCCAAGTTAGTACTTTAATAAGCCACCTAAGAGTCCTTATTTGGGCATAAGGGATATGACCACTGGCAATACTTAGTATTTAATTTAGGATTTTTACAAATACTTTTGTTTTAAATACACAAATGATGTGTTTAGTGTCAAATCTTGCTCTGATGCCAGCTGTAACAGAACCGACCAAATCATAAGAACGCAAGTACAAAAACAATCACCGAAGCGATCAAATTCCTGTACTTAGGCTCCCATAATCCCGGTAGTCCGGAAATCACGAAGGATTTCAACCAACTCTCGACATACAAACCAAGATCGTACTGATTCAACACAACACATCATCCGTTACAACATTTCATAAGTAGCATTCGGATTACATCCATCAGAGTTCAAATAAATATTACAAACCAAGTTTGAGTGTGCGGAAGCAACATAGTTTAGTACAAAACATCATAGTTTTCAAATACATTGCCAAGATCAGAGTCATGTCCCACAAAAGCATTGTCAGGTACGAGAACTAGTAGAGGCCATGCCCAACGGTCTAGTCTTCATCCCCAGCAGGGAGAAGGCAGTACTTGCAGCAACCAAAGTAGAACTGGTCATCTGCAACAGGTGGGAAATAAACCCTGAGTACGAGAAGGTACTCAGCAAGACTTACCCGACCAAAATCAGAAATAAAAGACACCAAGGATCATGCAAGGCTTTTCAGGTGGGCTAGCTTGACACAGTTGCATAAAAGAGCTTATGAGTATAGTAACCAATTTAAACTGATTATCAAGCTTATCATTAATTACCTGTCCACTAGATTAGCACCTGTACTAGAGCACTCACTGATTAAGAGCAAACAATATTAACCATAGCAGGTATAATAAGGCTGTCATCATCATATCATTATTTCCGAACCATTATGTTATTAAGTGTATCTACATTGGAGATAAGCCCGTCAAGTTCTCACTAACCGGGAGAGACGGCGACTCGAATCGAATTACAACTCAGCTGAGGGGGTATTCCTAACTCTCACCCTGGCATACTTTGCAAGGGTAGCCGTGGGTCACCTTTGGAACATCTCAGGAACCAAATTCGCGGGTTCGATCAGCGCCAGCACTCTCAGGGATTACCCTTCTGCCAGGACGACCAGGACTTTTAAATCACCTGCCCTTGGACTCACGCCTACGGCTCCCTTCCGAGGCGCACTTTATACTTATCGACTCCCGGCCTGAGGTGAGCTACTCGGCTTCGCGGTCGGTCATCGGACACGGCCAACTAAGAGAGAGGCATGCGTTCAACATGAACAGGAAAGGCTCCAAGATCCAGTCCTTAATCGACACAGACGGAGTCACTGCAAACCGGCAAGCCTCCGTCCGGTCTTCATTTCAAATTAAGACTGGTTCTTTTCCACGATAGCAAATATAGCCAACCGTGCCACATGTATCTTCCTATATCTCGCAGGTGACAGGAAATCACCCGACTTCTGCCGCGTTAAAGCAGGGCTAAGCACTACACGAGCCTGAGCTACATAGGATTCAGGGTAACAATATCTGGACAAGGAATAGGTAACCAATGCAGCAAGTGTTTGCATCCAACACCTAAACTTAATGCAACAATATATGTAATAATAATACTGTAACTGCAGTTCGGAAAATAGGAGGCTTAGTATGCTCCGGGGCTTGCCTTTCACAAAGTTGCAAGGACGGTGGTCAGGGCACTCAACGGCGACCTCGTCTGGCACTTCTCCTGAAGGCTGCTCCTCCTGAATCTCCGGTGTCGGCTGCTGCTGCTCGTTCGGTTCCTCGAATTCCAGCAGGGTCACTCCTTCCGGTACACCTATTGCATGTCGATGCAAAAGATAAATACCATGGATGCATAAGGTATGACATGATGCTCATGATGAATGGATCATAGTAAGTGTTTACGAACGCATTACTGGACACTCGTTTACCGAGTAAGACTAGCCCTATTCAAATCACTTTAAGCATATTTCTAACTTAACTGAAAGAACAAGATTAACTTACCTAACTTGCATAACCTAAGATAAAGATGCTCATCTTCAGTTAAGGGCCTAACACCTAGGAACAGTACCATGAACTTAGAATAGTAAAGACATACTTAAAATAACAGTTAAAGCTTCATATGCATCAAGTAGCAACTTAATTCTATCATAACCAGAGTTCTATAACTCCAAATGACTTGCAAGAGGACATTCTGGAAAGCTTATGAAATTCTCTACAATTTATTTGTAACATCAAAGCATGATTCTGAAGTTGACCAACTCCAATTCCAGAAAATCTAGAATCTGTCCAGAATTGACAGGTTTACTAACTTAATTATTTAATGATGATGCAAAAGCCCAATTTGACCAAACAAAGTTTACCAACTTGTTTTTCATACCTAAGAAACATCAGAAAGTATAGTGCTAACTTCTAAATAAATTATTTAATATCCTTTTCTAATTTATTCAGTTAATTAAGTGATTTAAGCAATATATATTAAAACTATTCATAAAAATCTACAAAAATTACAGTAGCTATCTCATGCTTCACATAGACTACCATAAAAATTTCAAAGCCATTGAGTAAGTATAACAGTCTACACAAAAATGATAAGGCATACTGGCTTAAAATGGCATAATTAAGAAATCCTAATGAAAAGTGTCAAGCAACAGATTTCACATTTTTCCTAGCATCATTATAGCATAATAATAGTACCCATAAAATTTTACCTTCACTGGATCTATAGAAAAATTATGAAAATTCACACAAGATCCACCTATTAATAAAAGGAAATTCTATAACTTAAAAACTACACATGCACTAGCTCTGAAATTTTTACCAGAGCTTCAAATAAACCAAAATAGAGGACCCACAAAATTTCATAATTTTTGGACCATAGAAACTCAAGATAAAATTCAAACAAGTTTGCATGCTTCTAAAAACACATTTCAAACTCCTATTTAATTCATCAAAAATTTCTAAAACATGTGCTCATATAATATTTTTGTTAAATACTAGACATGACCAGGAACCCAACAAAATTAGAACCACATCATTTGGATCTATAAAACTTGAGTTACCTATTTTTGAAATGGTGCACCAAAACTGTGAAAAACAGTTAAACAAAACAAAATAAAACCTAACCGCTACTGGTGGGCCGGCCCAAGAAACGGCGGCCCACGAGCGCATAGGCGCGGCCCAGAGCTGAACTCCCGCCTCAGCCGCGACGCTGACAGGGAGGGCCCGCGTGTCAGCGACACAGGCAGGGGAGGAGAAGGGGACGGCGGCGAAGCTCGTCGCCGGGAGCTTCTCCGGCGAAGGCAAGGGTGTCTACGTGCTCGCCTCATCCTAGCGGACCTAGGGGAACCCTTATTCGTGGCTGTAGACGCGACAAGGAGGGGTGGCGATGGCCACGGCGGCGCTCGGCCACGGCACGGTCGGCTCCGGCGAGGCCAAGGCGTCTCGACCCTAATGGCCGACTCTACGAGCTTCAGTAGAGTTCACAGAATCCAGCGCAAGGGGGAGAAAGGGATGGAAGGGGCTCGAGCAGCACGGCCACGCGCGTGCTCGGCGGCGGCGGTCATGGCGACCCGGTGGAGCCGCCTACGCGGTGAGCTCTACCTGGCGAGAAAAAGCGACGACGGTGAGGTCTCTGATGTGGAGGAACACACGGCGGTGCTTTGGCTAGGAGCAATCGGACCAAGGCGCACGGTGGGGCTGGATTTTTGGCTCGGCGGCTTTGGCGTTCCAGCAGAGCGACGGCGAGCAGAGGGGCGAAGAAATGAAAATGGCGCGGCGAGTGCGTTCGGGCAGGCGCGGGGCGGCTTCAAGGCGCTGCTTGCGTCGCCAGGACGTCCACGGCGCGTGGCCTGCGCGACAGAAGGCCGGCGACGGGTGGAGGACACGCGGCGTCAAGCTTCTGCGCCGGTCGGCCATGACGGTACTGAAGATTTTCTGAAAAACGCGATTCAGTGCTAAAGCCGACGCCTGACAGCGATACTTTGACAATGATTTACTCCTAATCCGTGACGAGTTAGTGGAAGACATGAACATCAAAGCTATAGACCTATCTTCCCTCTACAATTTCTTTTCAATGATCCACACCTAAAACTTCATGGATCAGAAGTTACATGAAGCTAAAGTTGGCTTGATGCAACTGGAAAACACTATGACTTAGAATATTTTTCTAAGTGTTGAAAACAGCATGTATCACAGACTTGTGGGCCATGTTTGACCATGTTCCACACATTTTCATGACTTGGCTATAAAACAACTTTTGTTCCTTGATAAATTAGCTACAACTTTTGTAAAGAGTGCACAGCCAAGCAAAGTCTCTAAGTTGCACTTTTTAAACAGTCAAACAATGAGACTCCTATGGTCAATTCTAGTCAAACTTGCACTTGAGGGCATTTTGGTCATTTTGATCTACATGAACAATGTTCCAACAAGTAAACTAAATGTAGTTAAGGTGTATTAGACCATGATCAACCATTTTACAAAGTTGTTATACCACTTCTACTGATCACATGTGATAAAGAAAGTAAAACAAGCAATTCATACATATGTTTCAATACAATGTTTCACATGTTTCATGGCTTGGTTGTTATTTTACACTTGTCATATTTCTACCATGTTGCCATGTTTCAAGGTATGAGAAATTTATGTTGCATTCATAGGTTGCAATACTATCATTCATAAGCACTCAAATACGAAACAAACAGAATGTGCAAATGTTGCATATGTATGTTTCAGTGACAATGGAAATGATGACATAGATGGTACACATGCTTATGAAATGAAATGCAATTAGTGGAAGCCAAACACCTAGGGTGTTACAACAATGACTAGATCTAAGGAGTCTATGAGCTGCTACACACGACGGCGGTTCTAGAGCACCAACCGCTACGGCGAAAGGCGGTCGGAGGCGGTGCGACCATGACAACTTACCGGGCGCGGTTAGTAAGCAAATGTGGGCGCGGTGAGACTCTGAGATGATGGTGGAGTGGCTGCGGTGCTCGGTGAAGGTGGTGCGGTGCTCGATGGAGGTGGCGTGGTGATGCGGTGGAGGTGGCGCGGTGCTCAGCGGAGGTGGCGCGGTGATGCGGTGGAGGTGGCGCGGTGCTCGGTGGAGGTGGCGCGGTGATGTGGTGGAGGTGGCGCGATGATGTGGTGGAGGTGGCATGGTGCTCGGCGGGGGTGGTGTGGTGATACGGTGGAGGTGGCAACGGCACTGCTGTGGTGGCGAAGAAGCAACGTGACGTGACACGGCGCAAGGCGAGCGGGGTGGTCGGCAATGGTGATGGCGGCGCTGTCCGCTGCTGCGGCTGCTGTGGATGGGCGAAGGAAGAGGCAGAGAGAAAAATGAGAGCACAGGGATGGAGCAGGCGAGTGCTAGGGATGATGAAGGCGTGCTATGGTTCAATGAGGCCTGGCTGCTCTGACTAGCAGTGACGCGCGGCTTCACTTCCACCATGCGGTGGCCATGCTCTGTTGCCGGTCAGCCACTGAAGACCGAACGAGTTGGCCATCAGAGCCCCGAATCGAGCCTGATGACGCGATCTGACAGTGATAAAACTCCTAATCCGTAGCTTGTTAGTGCAAACAACCTAAACAGAACTCGTAGCCCTAAGTACCATCTACAAAACTCCTTTAGAAATCAAGGTCTAATTTGCAATGGATAAAGAGTAAAATCAACTCAAAGTAGTGACCGTCAAATTGCTAGCACGCAAGACTTAGAAATTTTTTCCTAAGTGCTGAAATCAATGAAATACTGATTCTTGTGAGAAAATTTTAAGTATGTTAGGAGCTAAACTAGCCTATGACCCAAAAATAAAAGTTGTTCCTCTCATCCAACACTACAACTTTACTTTAGTGCACACATCCATGCAAAGTCTCTATCATACAGTTCAAACTTGGTCAAACCTATTACATTCAAATGATGACTTATACTTGAACTATGACTTAGTGACCAAATTAGCCCTAGCCATGAATACTAAAGTTGTGCATTACATTCTAAACATGTTTAAGCTATTACCAAGTTCACACAATCATTTCATATATGAGTTACACATAAAGCTTTCCAGGTCAACATATATAATATCACTTAAGGACTTGATCATATAAAGTGACCTTCATGAACATTGTTCCACTAGTCATCCTAAGTATAGCTATGATGTTTTAGTGACTCATATCAACCATCTACCTGTATTCACTCATGATCATATGCATATATACAAGGAAACATAAAATAACAAGCATGTTTCATATGTTTCAATCACCTGTTTCAATTGTAAAAGCTTATATATGAATGCTCGATGCTCATGCTCATGCAATGCAAGTCAAATTATGCAAGCTTAACACCTAGGGTGTTACACAGTCCTTGTACATGTGTTTGACGGGGAAGGCGTGGTTTGGGCATGGCCCCTTGAGCAGCTTGTCAAAATGATCGGGGGTGCCCTCGGCCGGTGCTAGACCAACTTTTCGATCGGCGACGGCCACGAGCGAGCCCCTGCTCCCTTTTTGGTTCTTCTTCTTATTCGAACGATCGGAGGGACTTCATTGGTGTCCTCATCCCGCTTCGCCTTGCCTCTGGATCGATCGAAAATTGCTCCGACCGCTTCCTCACTAGAAGCATGGCTGGTCACGATGTCGAGGAGTTCCTTAGTAGTCCGTGGGCCCTTATGTCCCAATTTATGGACCAGGGACTGGCAGGTGGTCCCTGATAGGAAGGCTCCGATGACGTCGGCATCGACAACAATGGGGAGCTCGTTGCACTACCGAGAGAAGCATCGGATGTACTCGCAGAGAGTCTCTCCTAACTTATGTCGGCAGTTCTTCAAGTCTCAGGGGTTCCCAAGGCACGCTTAAGTGCCCTAGAATTTCCCGACGAAGATTTGTTTCAGGTCCACCCAACTCTGAACGTAGTTGGGCAGAAGATGTTCCAGCCATGTTCGTGCTGAGTCGGCCAGGAATAGGGGAGATTGTGGATGACAAAGTCATCACTGACCGCACCACTGGCCCAACAAGTGAGCCAGTAGTCCTCGAGCCACAAGCTAGGGTTCGTTTCCCCAGAGTATTTTAGGATGTTAGTCGGCGAGCGGTATTAGGGCAAGAGCATTGCCTTGAGGATATGCCAACCAAAAGCCTAGGGACCTGTTGGTTCAGGGCTATGACTCTAGTCCTCCTCACGGCCATAGCGCCCACCATGGTGAGGGTGGTAGCTACGGCTAGCCCCCTCCCCCACATCATTGCGAGTACGTCAGCGGGTGTCGTGTGCATCACAGTTGCGACCGAGACGCTCTTGCACCAGAACTGTGATGCGTGGCCTACCATCGTGTGGCACCTGGTGGACTAATGCATCCTTGTTGGGTCACACTAATGGTGTATGATGGCTGGTGTCGAGCTCCTATCGTCAAGGCAACGAGCTCTCGGCCTACTGCGTAGCCGCACGCTCAAGCAGTGTGCGAATCTCATGGTAGGCCCATCAATCCTTAGGCGTCGCAGGCATTGGAAGCCCCTAAGCAAGGCTCCATAGCAGCGATGTTCTGGCTTGCCCGGGCGAAGTGCGGGAGTGCTTGATAATCCTCGATGATCCTCTAGTTTATGTCACGAGCCATGGCGTGTGCGCCCCCATCTCCGTGGCGCTCGATCTTGCGATCGAGCTCCGCATGTTCCTGCTCAAGCTAAAGTCATGCTTCCTTGAGTTCTCAGTGCCGAGCCTTCAGCTGAACCACTCGTAGGTGAGGTGGGGCCCTAGCCTTGCCCTCGACCTCGTCATCGAGCTCATTCGTCGGGGAAGCCTCCTCCTCGTGGATGCTTTCGACATGTCCCTCAGGGGTACCTGTCATGAAGCATTCACGAGAGGGGTGATGGCTCCCCCTACTGGAGTCAGAGCCGGAGGGCGACTTTGGCTCCTTTGTGAGGAGGGTGTGGAAAGATTCCATGACATGTTCGATCATCCCCACAAACTCATCGTTCGCGGGGGACAGATGAAAGGTCCTAATGGCTAGAGGGGGGTGAATAGCCTATTAAAAAATTCTACAACAACACTTAACAAACCGGTTAGACAATTATGAGGCGAAGCAAGAGTTGCGCTAGCCTACTAAAAATGCAAGCCACCTACCACAATTCTAGTTTATATAGTTTCTATCCACACAATAGATATGTCACTATACTAAGTTAGTGCACTCTCAAATGCTAACTAAAGAGCCACACTAACCAAACTAATAAGCTCTCACAACTAGCTACATTAAAGAGCTTGACAACTAGTTTATGGTAATGTAAAGAGAGTAAGCAAGATGGTTATACCGCCGTGTTGAGGAAGGAGCCAATCAATCACAAGAATGAATACCAATGAAGACTAATCACCTCAGAATCAAATGATGACACAATAATTTTTTATCGAGGTTCACTTGCTTGCCGGCAAGCTAGTCCTCGTTGTGGCGATTCACTCACTTGGAGGTTTACGCGCTAATTGGCATCACACGCCAAACCCTCAATAGGATACCGCACAACCAACACAAGATAAGGATCACACAAGCCACGAGCAATCCACTAGAGTACCATTTAGCTCTCCGCCGGGAAAAGGTCAAGAACCTCTCACAATCACCACGATCAGAGCCAGAGACAATCACCAACCTCCGCTCGACGATCGTCATTGCTCCAAGCCATCTAGGTGGGGGCAACCACCAAGAGTGACAAGCTAATCCCACAACGAAACACGAACACCAAGTGCCTCTAGATGCAAACACTCAAGTAATGCACTTGGATTCTCTCCCAATCTCACAAAGATGATGAATCAATAATGGAGATGTGTGGGAGGGCTTTGGCTAAGCTCACAAGGTTGCTATGTCAATGCAAATGGCCAAGAGAGAGAGCTTGAGTCGGCCATGGGGCTTAAATAGAAGCCCCTACGAAATAGAGCTGTTGTACCCCTTCACTGGGCACAACACGGGGTGACCGGACGCTGCGATCATACCGACCAAACGTAGGACCCCAGCGTCTGGTCACCCAATGCATGCCACGTGTCATCGGCTTCAAACGCTGATCACCCGATTTCAATAGTCATCTGTACATTTAAGTAGAGACCAAACATACTACTCAAAGTGACCGGATGCTGGACCTCAGTGTCCGGTCATTTCCAGTAAGCATCCAGAAGCAAGAAATCATGACTGGACACATCCGGTCATGCTCGACTAGACACACCCAGCATCCAGTCACTCTACGTCATCATACGTCAGACTGACCAGACTCAGGACCTAAGCGTCCGGTCAGTTTTCGCGCCAACATTCAGTCATGAGACCGAAACCACGTGCCCTCAGCTGTCACTGACCGGACACGCCAGTCCTTTAGAGACCAGCGTCCGGTCACTTACAGTGACCATGTTCACCTGAGTTTAGGGCACCGGTGGCACTATCGGACTGTCCGCACTCCACGGGTGGACACTCTGCCGGTGAAGTTTCTAACCCTTGCTCAAATGTGCCAACCACCAAGTGTATCACCTTGTGCACATGTGTTGGCATATTTTCACAAACATTTTCAAGGGTGTTATATAAGTTTGCCTTGAGTCTTTTGTTTTTCTCTTTCTTCTTTTCAAGTCAAGCGCTTGATCATCACCATGGCATCACCATCATTATGATCTTTACAATTTCTTCATCACTTGGAGTAGTGCCACCTATCTCATAATCACTTTGATAAACTAGGTTAGCACTTAGGGTTTCATCAATTCACCAAAACTAAACTAGAGCTTTCAATGGAATCATGTGTTGCGCCATAAGGTGGCCAATGGTCTCTGCGGTGTTGCGGAGACCGAATGGGAGCACTATTGGGGCGCTCCGGATGAGGTATTCCAGGAAGAGCAGCTCTTTCCCAGCAAGCTATGCCATGACGTTGGTGAACGAGAAGGTGAGGTTGCGCAAGTCCTCCCGGGACGGTTGGGTCCTAGGAAGATGCCGAGCTGATGCTTCAACCTCCCATAGTCGAAGTCAAGGAGCTGGCTGCTCCCGAGGGCGCGGGCCTTCGGCGCATGCAGCCACAGCTCCTCGAGAGCCTCGGTGATAGCATTGAGGCTGGCGGAGTGGAGAGGCTGAATGATGATGGGCACCCACACCAGCTCTTCCTCCACTGTGATGATGAAGTCTAGGTCCCCGAAGTGCACGTGTGCGCTCGGGACCCAGCTGATGTCGTGACTAGCCATCCGAGGCCTGGGGTTGATGTCTAAACACGCAAAAGGCCCCTACCAAGCGCGCCAACTGTTGATGTTTTAAGTAAACACCAATGAGTAAATTTGTATATTGCGTGTCTAGTCCGGATGGTGTGCTAAGAAGACACCAGATTTATACTGGTTCAGGCAGAATGTCCCTACGTACCGTTCTTGGCTGCTGCTAGTATTACTTAGCACTGAAAGTTCGTAGTAGGGGTTACAAACTGGTGTGAGAGGGACTGGTCCCAAGTCTTCGGTGATGTGTTGTTCATGATGAGGTGTGGTGAACCAATGCTGTGTGATGCACTTGTTCGATGTATCCGTCCCCTAGTAGGATGCCATGCTTTCCCTTTTATAGTCCAAGGGAAAGGAGGGGTTACAGCCAAAGGGAAGAGGAAAAAAGAAAGAGAAATAAGGCTCCCAAAGGTGTGTCGTCCTCCTCTTCACGTGGGTCTCGCTGACCCTATAGATCGTGGTGGCAGTAGCGTCGCACCGGAGTCCTGTTGGCCGCTACAGCATACGTGCGGGAGTCGTGTGTCGTTCTTGTCTTCCGTCCCATCCGAGCGGACAGAATGGTAAAAGGGTACCCTAACAGAGGCCATACGGGGGGCTGGCGGTATAGTGCCAACCAACTGACATCGGTTGATTGACGTTGGACGGTGGTCAGGCAGGGAGTTGGCAGCATAGTGCGAGCCTATTGACACGGTGGGTGATGTGAGTCCCCAGCATGGCCTGATGCGACCGCCAGTCGCATCAGGATGCGTCCGAGACGTGCTCCCAGGCGTGCCTCCTTGCCGTAGTGGTCGAAGTGGTTTGGGTCCCACCCTGGGGCCACTGCTTTTGTCCAATAGAAAATCTAACCCACAGGGAACAGATGAGGCAGAAATCTCGCCTTGGGGGCCAGGCGAGACGAAATCCGACCCTCGAAGGTCAGGCGAGGCGGAGCCCTCCCCATGGGACCGGATGAGTTGGAGCCCATGCCTTAGGGTCAGACAAGGCGAAAACCTCATCCTCTGAGTTGGACGAGGCATGGCCTGGCTCCTTGGGGTTGGACGAGGTGAAAACCCCATCCTCGGAGTTGGACGAGGCATGGCCTGACCTCTGGGGGTCGGACGAGGCAAAAAACTCATCCTTGGAGTCGGATGAGGTCACAGTTGCATCCTTAACCTTCGGATGAGCTGACGTGATGCTCATTAATCCTTTGGCTCGGATACCCGGGTATATATATCCGACAATAATATAGACATGTCATATAATTTATTGTTTTCTCATCCGTAACTCTTTGTTAATTCCCTATTAGATATAGATAACACGCATTCCCTCTATTTTGAAATGTAAGTCATTTAAGCTTTGTGCTAAGTCGAACTATCGGTGTTTTATAAACCGGACTAGTAAACTTATACGATTACCACGTTGCTCTAGAAAGACGATGGTAGCATCCAAAAGACACGAAGATTTATACTGGTTTAGGTCGGAGCCCTATGTCCAGTCTCAGAGATAATCGAGTGCGTGTTTCTCGCTTGAATGCTCTGAAGTTTTTACAATGGGGGATGCAAGAATGGTGGAAGGGGTAGAAGAATCTAGGCTAGGTGACGGGCAGCCTGAAGAGAAGCTTCAGGAGCCCTGCTACGATGGAGAATGAGTAGGGGACTCAGAATGTCTAGAAAGGGTGCCCTGGCTGCCCTTATATAGAGTTTGGGGCCAGGGCGCATACAAAGCAATAGGTTCTCTCGACCAAAGGATAGTGAGCTTAAGGGAGGTACTAACTAACTTGGCTTGCAAGCTACGCTATCTTGTGAGGTGCGTCTAGGCATGGCTGTTGTCATGGTCTTGTGGCCACGTCGCTGCATGGTGTGGCATGGTGCTACTGTGCCAGCCATGGCGGCACTATAGCATGATGGTAGTTCGACAGCTGTCCTGTGCGACGTGGTCTCCGTCGTGGTCTTCGTCATTGTCTCCTGGTTTCTTGGGGCATCGTACAAGAGTTGGTGGCCGCCCCCGGGTCGTTGGTTGTCTTGTTGTCTTAAGGAGCGGGGGGGGCACGATCCCCTCGTTGCGATTGTGGTTCCTGCCAGCCTGGATGGCCTCTGAGTTGGGGCCCTCGTCGTGGATCCCATCCCGTAGTGGGCAAGATCGTACTCTTATCTCACCGGGCCGTATCTGGCGGTAGTCATCGTACCTGTCGTCGCCGCTTTGGGTGGTATTGTCTTGTCTATGCGGCATGGCACAGGGACGGCGTCTAACCGGACCGAGGTGACTGTTGTCCCCTCGGTCCTTGCGGAACCAGTGCGGCGTGCTTGTTCCTGTCGGAGCAGGCACCCTTGGTTGGGCTCGACCTCTCTCTGTTCCTTCTAGGGGTCGTGATGGGGGAGAGGTCGTGTGCCTTTCCAGCGTCGTGTAGCTAAGGCGTGAGGGAGGCGTCGTGGTTGACCTAGGCCTTAGCGTCCGGCCTGGTTCTCCTGGCTTAGCTAGGCCTCAGTCATTCGGGCCTTCGCTAACTGATGTGTTATGGGCCGCTCGGCCTGTTGACTAATCGGTGCCCTACGACATCCTAGGGTTATAACCCCGACACAAACTTATATAACTTTGATCAAGTTTATAGAAAATATATTAGCATCCAGAATATCAAATAAATACATTATCAAAATATATATCATGGCGCATCTAATAAACCTAGTTTTGTGTTTGTAGATGTTTGTGCATTTTTGAATATCTGCGCTACAAAACGATAATATCTGCGCTACAAAATTTGAATGCAACATTGTCTTCTTTTTTTTACCGAGAAAACATTGGTTTTGGTTTTACTATTACTAGTGTGGTTAGAGCATCTCCAGCAGTCCCCCAATACAACTCCCCCAATAAGATGGTATTGGGGTAGCCCAATATTACTTTCTAGATTTATTGGGGGAGATGTTGTAGCAGTACCCCAATATATATCCCCCAATACCCATATGAAAGGTGAGTCACACAGGAGTATAAGAGAAAATATGGTTAAAAAGTGGTAGTTATGATGGTCCCTATGGTATTGGGGGAGTTGTATCTCCCTCTTTCTTTAAGGAGAGATGAGAAAAATTTTAGTGGCCACCAAAAAAAAGGGAGATGTATTGGGAAACTGCTGGAGCAAGAAAAAAGCATAATTGTCCCTAATATGATAATTTTATGGGGATAGGAGGAGGTATCGGGAACTACTGGAGATGCTCTTATAGAAAGTCTATGTATGAACTAGTATTCAAATGCACAACAACAATTTATGGATGATGGAGTGCATAGTGACAGCATCAAAAAAAGAACGTTTTGGTAGGCTAAATATAGTATATATCTTAAGCTTTAGATCCTCGCCCTTTATGTCAAAGGGGTGGACACAAATTATGCTCTGGTGAAGTCAAGTTGTCTAAAAGAGCGAGGGCGAACAATCCCATGTGGCCATGTACCTGTATTTGTATAGAAATATTATATCTCCATCCTGAAATGATGTAATTCTAAGCATGTCCTTAGTTAAACTATTTAAAGTTTATAGAAAAGAGTATCAAATATTTAGATACCAAATAGATATACTGTTAAAAATGAAAAAATAAATAATAATTATCTGGTATCACAAAGATTGATATATTTAGTTTTATAAATCTGATCAAAAGATAAGTTTTATTTAGGACCTGTTTGATACGAGAGCTAATTGCTAGCTAGCTAAAAATTAGCTCTAGTGCATCCGATGAGGAGGGCTAATAGGTTGGCTATTTTTTTTTATCAAGCTTTGAACTAGTTGTTAGCCAACAAGCTAGCCAATCTTCAGCTAATTTAAGCTCATGTTTAGCCCAATAGCTCAATTAATAACTCGCCCTAGCCCCAGACATGTCCCAAGCGATGACCGTCGGTGTTTGTTGAAACTTATGGACCGCAGCTTGCCACGAGCAGCACGACCCATGGTACTCCATGTGATTTGACAAATTGACACCACACACCGGAGTCTGCCCGTATCATGCCAGTACACGCACAAACATGCGGCAAGCTACCAGCCTACCAACCACAACTGACAACCCAGTCCGCGAATCCATCTGGAACTGGATGGAGCTCCTGACAATGGAAGAACCAATCACAGAGAGCGACTGCTCGCCAAACCCTGCTCGCATGATCACAGCCGTCAGACAACTGATGGCCGGTGATGCTGCATCCAGAGAGGTCAAAGAACAAAGATTGAAACTTACATTACATATATTGGCACTCCTTATTTTGTTTCCAGTCAGTCTGAAGCAACTACAAGATAATGAAATATTGTGGTTTCTACAATACAATGCTCTAGCTATAATAACAATAGTTCTAGTTTTGCCCTAACTGTGATACAGAGATTCGGTAACGATATTCTACAGCGAAGCAGCTTGCTCAGACCTCTCGGTGTCTGCAGGAGCTGCCGCCTCTTCCTCGCCAAAGCTTGGAGCCTTGGGGATTAGGCCAAGGATCTTGAACATTGCCTGGTCCGCGTCGAAGTCGTTATTTGCGGTTGTGAGAAGTTTCTCGCCGGCAAAGATGGAGTTGGCACCGGCAACGAAGCAGAGCGCTTGTTCTGGCATGGAGAACCGTACTCGGCCTGCTGAAAGCCTCACCATGGCCTTTGGCATCACGATCCGAGCAGTGGCGATCATGCGGATCATTTCCCAGATCTCTACAGGCTGATGTGGAACATTAGTTAGCATGAAGAAATAAAAAAAAGGCAGCATGTGCAGATCTTATAATCTACTCCTACACATTGTAGCCAACAATGTGCAATCAATGACTTGTATTATACAAAGATATAGGCATGTTTTCCATGTGTGAGATGCAGGATCACCCACTACCACTAGCTGCAACCACCTAAACTATACAAAATAATCGGCAGTACGAATACCTTCTGGTCCTCAAGAGGTGTGCCTTTTACAGCAACCAATGCATTAATAGGAACACTCTCTGGGTGTGTAGGCAAGGTGGCTAGTGTATGCAACAACCCCACCCGGTCCTCCTCTGCTTCACCAAGACCAATGATTCCACCTGAAAAAAAATGTAGCACCATATTATACACTGAACTACCAAAGACGTATATTCCCCAGTTTTTTGTAAGCTGGAAGAGGATCGCATTGTGCAGGGCAGTCCTCAGTCCTCATATAAAAGCAAGAAACATCAGTGACTTCGAAGAATCACCTGAGCAGATGCTTATTCCAGCTTCACGAACATGCTGAAGAGTCTGCAGTCTATCATCATATGATCTTGTGGTAATAATGTTAGGATAGTACTCTCTTGATGTATCTAGGTTATGATTATATGCTGTAAGTCCAGCCTTCTTGAGTTCTTCAGCTTGTTGTTTCTCTATCATGCCCAGTGTGCAACAGACCTCCATGCCCATACCCCTGCATATTCAATTATCCAATGCATGCTAAAATGTTGAAATAAAGTATAATAATCATGCTTAAAACCTCTGTTGACCGGATATATCATCATATTCCATGCAATTAAGGCCTTTAAGTCAATGGCCTGTATATTGTTGGTGAATACACAAAGCTAGTTTGTTTTGAGAAAATACAAATTAGGTGAACAAAGCCATAGTAATAGAACATTGACCTAACAAAAACTTGTGCAGGGTTATGCAGAACATGCGTCATATATATACCATAGTTTTATCGTATAAACAAAAGATTCCAATGAATACCTAATTTCCTTGACATATTCAAGAATCTGGTTGAAGTTTGTTTTCCTGCCGATGGTTTCTCTCCATGCAGCTCCCATGCAAAAACGGGTGCTCCCAGCCTCTTTTGCCTGTACAAAAATAGATTAGAAAAAGGAGCAATATATAGAATAGTGTACTGTGAGCAATAATAATATTGTACAGAATTTCATGAGTTATAAAGTTATAAGTCTACAATCAACAATAAGATTAGATGTCACTTTGCGACAGTTAAAAACAGCTGAAGTGAACTTGTCACCTCCCAGACAATTATTACATTAACAATACCTTTTTTGCTGCTTCTAAGACAGCATCTTTGTTCATCAATTTTTGGGCCTTCAATCCAGTGTCGTATCTTGATGACTGAGGGCAATAAGAACAATCTTCACTGCACCCACCAGTCTTGATTGAAAGAAGTGTGCACTGCTGCACTTCTCTGAATTTATGGGTATTTCTGTGGACCTGAGCCTGAAAAAATAAAGTGGTTGCTCAGTAATGAGAAGAACAAATGGCACACCAGAATTTTTGCTACCCTATTAACTACGTAATCACATGAATGCTAAATGCTCCATCACAGGTAAACTCATATTGTAAAAGAACATTGTGTTCTTCAACAAACA
The DNA here is from genome assembly GCF_019320115.1 of Miscanthus floridulus. Lineage (NCBI taxonomy): Eukaryota > Viridiplantae > Streptophyta > Magnoliopsida > Poales > Poaceae > Miscanthus > Miscanthus floridulus. The sequence continues at coordinate 91,667,814 of NC_089587.1, read as the reverse complement.
ATGAAGCATTTGAATACGTCTTACAAACTAGCAATTTGTGGAGTTACTCCAAGGAATGCTTACAATCAATGATGGGTCAAGATGCTCAGGAATGTAATAGTTCTACACCAATTTTTTTTATCGAATACGCAGGAGAGCTGCGTATCTTTGTATTACAGAGAGGAAACAATGGCCCGTATACAATACCAACACGATTACTCGAAAAAGACTTTTGATGACCAAACAACAAGGAAAAGACTCATCCAAAATCTCCTGCCCTATCTAGTCTGAGGGCTTGAAGTTTCTTAGCTCCAGCTAGGCACCAGAGCATATACTCATCCTTAAATTGTCTTACAAACTCGCTATCAGAAGGAGAGTCTCCATCAAAGACACAGGCATTACGGTGCTTCCAAAGCAACCACACAGTTAGAGTGATGAGAGAATTTGCTCCTTTCCTGTACTCCTTACTGATCATGCGGATTACCTTAGCCCACCAAACAGCAATGCAAGATAATCTGCTGCTGTCTTCCAGAGAAGTCTGCAAGCAATTGCATACTAAATTTCCTTGCTACTGCAGTTCAATTCCCTTGCAACTGCAGAGCAATTTCCTAGCAAGGCAGCCAAGTAGAACAGTAGACTTGACTGCTATATCAGTCCATCTTCACTAGCTACCTCTGTGTGTATATATGCAACTATGGTAATGTAATAGGTAGTTCAGTTCAGAAGCACTTGCTGGTGCTGGTGCGTGTGTGTTCTGTGCTCCCCCCGCCCCCTCTTCTCCTACCTTCTGCCCAGCCCCAAGTGTAGTGTGTGTAAGAGAGACTGAAGCTGCTGCTCACCTGTGCAGTGCTGCCGGCAGATTCCAACAAGCAAAACATTGATCTCGCAAATGAATATGTTACTTTGACCAAATATATTGAATAGGACATTAGTCACGCAAAATTTGTTATTGGCCTGCATTTATCAGACAATCATGAAATTGAATAAATCATCATACCTGATCTTCACTCCATGGTTTACAACAATAACTAGCCTTTCCTATAGGTAACATACAATTTTGGAAATTCGTAGCATTATGGACTTGTATATAGATTTCCTCTACAGAATTATGCGATGCTCCATTGCTCCAACAACTGCCTAATAGGTACGAGAAGAATCAACAACCATACAGCCTTCTAGTGGTGAATCTTAGAAAAACTTGTCGAGAACATCCCATTCCTGCTCCTAAAAGTGAAACTTTCCATTAACTGCAGTGCCAACTATTGAAAACCCCCACGAGGGAAAGGCTTGATGTGAATTTCCACGGCTCCACAGTATAGGCTATACGGCCCTTGGGCCTTGGGGGCAGTACCTTCCTACCAACACTACAGATGGACTTATAAATTGCTCACCTTTTTTACAAACTTATGAACACATAAGCTTGACAGATAACACCAAAGTCCATATGAACAGTCTTTTCTTGCACACGCAACAAGGTCGAAATTTTTATAATATGAAAAGTCTGTCTTTGGCTTTCAACACTAAATACTTTGCAGCAATGTCAAAAAAACTGGACGCAAAGTTCAAAAAGAACCCAATGAAGTTGACATCACTGTTGAAGTGTTGATAATTGGGGCTTTCCACTGGTTAAAAGTCCTAAAACCTAAATTGACAGAGTCGATGCTCATCACCACCACTTAACGAAACTTAGGTGGCATACCACTAATATCTGTGTACTAAATCCATCAAGTGTTAGCTGAACATGGACTAATGTTTCATTTGGTAGCCGAACACACCCAATATATTCATATATCTGAGAAAGCAAATAAAAATACCCACTGTCCTCATCCAAAGTTCCACTGAGCTGAAATGTCAATCGCTATCGCTAACCAGAACCCGAAAATGAAACATTTTTGGCATTTGCCCAACCGACGACACTCTGTGGCAATCTCCACGGTTAAAAAAAAATTGACATTCAACTAGTACTAGCACCTCTCATGCAACAAATCTAGCATTCACAGCCCAAAGACTCTAAACATAACCGCTAGTAAATTCTCGTAAATCTACGGCCTTCAACTGCCAGAAGCTCAAAGACAGAATCTTTCACTAAATTTCTGGCGAGGCCATTAATCCGGTACCAAACCCGAGATTACCGGTGGAATTTGGGATCGCGAGGTGTCCATTCCATTCCAGTGGTGTGTCATGCACATGTGTGACGGGCGGGCGCACGTACCCCGTGGAAGAGGAGGTCGAGGAGCGGGGAGTCGTAGACGGCCTGGATCTCGGGCCGGCTCCAGTCGTTCCGCGGCCCGTCCCGTATCGCCCGCTCCGCCTCCGCCGCGGCCGCCAAAGCCGCGGGGGCCGATGAGAACGCCGCGGCTGCGGCGGCGAGCGGCGGGCGGACGCCGGAGCGCAGGTTGCGCGCTAGCAGCATCATGGCCATGCTAGCAGGAAAGGGATAGAGCAGCAGCGGGCGATATGGCCGAGGGAGGGAGTTCGTTGCGGCTTGAAGCCAGCGTGAGATTACACGCTCGTCGGCTGGGCGGCTGCAGCGACTTGCGACTTGCTGCTGCGGTCCCTAGTGGTTTGGTAGAATTTGGCTGGAGCCTACGGAATTTGATTCTTGATTCTTGTTTTTCCAGAATTCGTCAAACTTGTGGTGCGGCAGATGAAAATAGTGAGGATGACCCCCGGAAAGACCGAAAGAGTACTCTCGCTGTTTCGACTTTCGACTGGGCCGGGGGTTCGTGAAATATTGGGATAGGACGAGCAACTGCAACGGTAGCTTTTAAATCAGCGCTCTTAGTTTTTATTTACACAGGCTTCTTCTATTATTAGATTAGATGCTATGATTTTAATAAGATTCAAATCTACTAGGATCTTTCAAATTAAGACCTCTGTTTTACGTTTTTCTTTCTTCACATCTGCTATGTATTCTGCCTATTTGATACATCCTATATTCAAACACGAAAATTCAAATTCGAAAAAATCAATAAAGTGCCATCTCAAGGAAAACACGACAATGCAAAAATGGTTGATTCTAACAAAAGATAACTTGATCAAATGGCATTGGTAAGGCTACTATAAACCCTATTTTTATAATGCTATATGGCTCGGCTCATTTGGAATTTCATATTCATCACTTTGGCATTCAATCACCTTCTACTGTATCTAATATGTTTGGTTCTTGGTTCAAAGGATTTTCTTCTAAGCCCAGAATACAAATTTTAGTAGGCGCAACTCTCTTTGTTGCGCCATTTTGGTTTGAGTAGAAATGATTTGATTTTCAGTGAAGGTATAACTAATTCTTTCATGTAGGTTACTTTTAGGAGGACTTATTGGATCAAAAGAGAGAAAGAAATAAATGTTTTTGGAGATTGGGCGTAGAAAATCATAAGTCACCGCGATGAAAATCTTCAATAATTTTGGCTACAAGTTCAGCAAAAACATTGAAGCTTAGAGTAGTTTTTATCTTTCTCTCCGATATCGTTCTTCTTCTGAATCTTTATAACATCTAGTACACTTAATGTTATTCCCTCCATCCTAAATTATAAGACGTTTTGACTTTTCTAGATACAATTGCATTTACTATATGTCTATAGACACATAATATATTTAAGTGTATAGCAAAAACTATGTATCTAACAAACCAAAATGGCTTATATATAATTTGGAAGGGAGGGGGTATTTTGGTCTGTATTACTGGCTATAAACATCCATTCGTGAAACGCATAGGCTAGCTAGATTGATTTTTCCTTTATCTAAAAATATGCTAGGAGGCCAGATTAAATTTCTTTTATCTAAAAAATATGCTTGGCCAAAAAGAAACAAGATGCATATGTATGTGTGTGCGGCTAGCTACAATATATGCATGGTGCGGAGTGAAACGACGTACAACTGTTTGCTCGTCGGTTTCAGTCGTCATGACTTATCAGCTATGGGTCCCGTTCGCTCGAAGAAATTCTGAAAATTTTATGAAAGAAAAATACAGTTTCGAATAAAAAAATGAATTAAGCCAGATTTAAGAACTAGCTAACGCGACGTGGTTTGGCATCAGGACCAGACCAGGATAAGGATGCACCGTACCTGCTACTCCTATGCAGTAGTGCTCTCTCAGCCTACGTACCAGTGAAGTCACTGCAGAGGAATAGCTTCCGAGGGCCAGCTAGCTACCAGCAGCTTTGCACAGTTGCAGTCAGCATCTGGACAAGGAGCCAACGACAACGAGGATGATCTGAGTTCATCTCTGATCTTCTCCTCTCAAAGCATCCTAGCTCATCCACGTGAGTGATGTCTCCATGCATCTTCACAGTCACAGCGAGAGCGGACAGGGTGGATCCAATCCGGCAAGCTCCGTCATGTCGTCAGGCATGACATAAGAAGGTCTTGGCCGCCCTCTGATTCCAATCTTTTCTCATGTTACGCTTCCTTCAGTAGTTCAGTTCTGGCAGCCGACGCCTAAGTTGGCCGCTGTTTGATCCGAGGACAGTACTAGCCATGGATGCCGAGGAGCTCCTAAAGAGGATACGTGAGAGCTAGAGGAGGGCCAGGCCGAGCTCAAGCGTGAGTTGTCGGAGCTTCTGCCGACGGGGCGCCACGACGCCTCCTCGTCGCGCCGGCGCCCCAAGCAGCGTTGTCGCGGACGCCACACGCGGAGCTTGTTAGGCGGGCGATCTCCAAGCAGCTCCTGAGGTCGCCGGAGCGCCCGGTCGGCTGGCGCGCGGTGGCAGTACTCTAGCTCCTCACGGCAACGCCTCCCGCCGCCCGTTGGCCGCGCCGTGCTGTGCGCCAGGCACCACGTGATGGCCATGCAGTCGCTGGGGCAGGCCGTGCACATCCTTGACCTCCGGGGGAAGGTCCTTTACTGGTATGGTTTAATTTGTTTCTTGCATTCCACTGTTCCTGTCCTCCGGGGGAAAATACGCCACGTTGACTTATTTTGATGACCCCCGTCGACTCCGGTAGAATTTTGATGTGAACCTAAATATGAAATTATCTTTCCATTCATTGATTGAACATAAAAAATGAATAGTATACTACCTCTCTCTCCCCAAAAACACGTACCTATCATATGCGTGTCAGTTTAAGTAATTCACGTTTGACCAAGTTTTTAGATTGGGCTTATGCTCGTACTTATGCTAAAATGCTACGAGAAAAAAATATTATTTATTCGCTGAAAAATACTGCTGAATTAGTTTAAGTGAATAGGACTATATTTATATTTATGAATCCAAATCAATTGATTATGAAAATACATTTCATAACTAATCTATTGACATTTATTTGATATTAAAAATATTTATATTTTTTATTTATAATCGGTCAAACTTATATACTAAAACATGACACCGTTCCTGAATTATATTTTTTTAGGGGGGCAGAGGGAGTACATCCTGGACGTCCATTTTAGTGCGAACTGTTCCTGAAGGCCGAGGTAGACTCGAACTCGAGTTGGACTGGGCCTCTCACTTGACTTTGACGTTTTTGATAGTCTCCTACTATGACAGAACCGTCCGAAATAACATATTTACGGAGGTTCTTGTCTTCCACTAGATACTAAGGTCATGTTCGGCTTACCCTATATTCGGTTTGTTCGGCTTCTTTTTATAGCCGGAACGGTGTTTTTCTCTCACAACAATTCAGCCGGAACAGTGTTTTCAGCCAATTTCAGATCAGCGAACGGGGCATAAGCACCCCGAAGATGAGCTACATCAGGCAGTTCCGTCGAGCACACCCTATGTGAGAACCCAAAAATCTACATTTTTCATCAGGATCACAAATGAGAGAATAAAGCTTACAACATTTTAGCCATTTCCTACAACACTTTTCATGCAATATCAGAGTATAATATTTATTGTTTATAACAGCGGAATATAATCATGTTATCAGAGTCTCAGCGGAAATAAAATCATTTAATAACAAGTTAAACATTAACATGCTGATCCGTTATATACATCATAACAGGTTATAAGTTTTTTCATTGTAAAATATTTTGGGTGAAAGTATTAATTAAATTCTATGTCCGCAACGTTAAGTAAATCCTCATTGAGCCCACTAGAAAGTTTTCACACACAAGTGACAGCTCAACATGTTCATGTCACCTGCAACAGGATAGAACAAACCCTGAGTACTCAATTGTACTCCGCAAGGTTTATCCGCCAGGAGAAAAGAAAAGACTCCAATGATATGCAAGGCTATCTAGCTCGTGGGTTATTGCATCTGTAGGAAGCATTACTAAAAGTGCATCCTTATATTTAATTTCATTAGCAATCGTCATTAGTTCATTAACTAACCATTCTATATAAGCACATGTGCTACTTTTCAAGCAGGTGGTAAGCAATCAGACCATTTTATCATCTTTCATATTCCAGTTCTTACTACGGTGCTAGATTGTAGACAAGTCGTACCGGATTACCCCGGCGATTCACGAATCAATGTGCCCAGCTAGGTACCCCGAAACACACACCCCGCTTGTACCCCAGGCACAGGCCGAACCAACCCACCACTCTCCTGTCAAGGGGTCCAGGTCTCCGTCCAAACTTGAAATCCAAGCCCCCACACCTGAGTCCCAGACTCAGTGTGGTGCTTAGACCTCCACCATCCCCATTTCCAATCAGTCGGTCCGGAAAGAGCCGGAACCCACGACAAGAGAGCAACGAGCCTTTCATGCTCCCATAAACAAGTATGTGCTCAGAATAATAAGTCTGTGACCTGCCTAGAATTCAATGCAACGGTCGATCCTTAACCGACACAGGCGGAACAAGTGCAATCCGAGCCTCACTCGAATGCCAAACCAAGTCTAGATCCAAAGTATCATTTCGTCCAGTCACCAATTATCATTCATATATATTCTATGTGATAGTAATATAATAATAACAATAATATCTTTTCTATCTCTCACGAGTGACAGGCAATCACTCGACTTCTACCGGAGTCCTATAGCATAACAATCTACACAATCCTCTCATACTAGTAAGACTCATGAGATAAGGATATATATATGTAGGGCTGGATGTCGAGCTTGCTCGGCTCGTTATGGCTTGGCTCGTTATAGCTCGGCTCGTTATGGCTCGACTTGTTATGGCTCGTTATACAAACGAGCTAGAAAACTAGCTTGACTCGGCTCGTTAGCGAGCTCGAGCTAGCTCGTTTGGCTCACGAGCCAAAGCATAAAAATATAGTACAGAGCAAATACATGACTCGTATGAATGAAATAAACAATGTACAGATAAATTTATCGATGGAGAATATAATCCATTGATTGATCCAGTAACGGACAATTCCATTCATCCATACATAGCTTAGAGCATCATCCATTGAATAATTCCATTCATCCATACAGTTTTCTAGATCGGAGCAAAATAGATGAGCAACAACTAGACCGAGAAAATAAACAGCAGCAGGACAGCAGCCTTGCAGGCTTGCTGTTACACGGTAAAAGGTAGCAGGCAGCAGCCAACGCCCAACAGGCAACAGGGGAAAGGGAAACGGCGGCTCGGGAGGTGGAAGTGGAGTCGACTGGTGGTGACCTGGTATATATTGTGGTATATATTGGTTAGGGTTTCATTAGTATTGGGCTAGGGCGAGAGATATATTGCTATATGGGCCAATTTCAGTTGCTCTAATGTGAAATTAACTTGGCTCATTATGGCTCGCGTTTCAGTTGCTCTGATGTGAAATTAACATTATGGCTTGCGAGCAGCTCACGAGCTGGCTCGTTAACTAACCGAGCTATATCGAGCTGGCTTGTTAATTAAAAATTTAAACGAGTCGAGCCCAAGCCGAGCCATTAACGAGCGAGTCGAGCGAGCTAGCGAGTTACGAGTTTTTTGTCCAGGCCTATATATATGCAAGTGGGTTTCATTCAACTCCTTAAACTGAATGCACAGGCATAAAATAAAGTGCAGAATAATAGAGGTTATGCACCGGGGCTTGCCTAGGTAAGATATAACAAAAAAATTAGCATTTCATCGTGGTGGCATGATCCTCCGGACCATCCTTTCGATACTCCAGATGACTCCATGATCCCTCATTGTTCCTATCAGGGTATACGTAGATGAAATGCAGAGACGTAATTAATCAACTGCAACCGTGACTCGTAAAATACAATTTATGTCTCTCAAGCTAACGAGCTAGTTCTAACGATGACCTACTTAGGCTATGTATCCACGTTGTCGAACCAGACGTTATTTCCCAATGAGTGTTTTAGCTATACAAACCCAAGTTATTTCTTTATTACATTCTATCGATTTAATATCTATTCGAAATATGACATCATTATCTATCTAACAAACTAGTTACTCAGGAGCTACAAAAATTACAGTGAGCAGATAATAATATTAGGAATTTACTGTAAATTTTTTAGAGTCAACACTATCACCATTTCCTCACAAAAAATCCCACAAGTTCATATTTTAACAATATTAAACATTTTAAAATAATTAGAGCAACCCTAAAAACAGCACCAACTAGATGAACAAAATACATTAACAGATAGATCATGATTTTAGAAACTTAACAAAATTAGGTTCACTATTTTTGGATCCCTAAATGATTTTATATCTAAATAATAAAAATCAGCTCAGAATTTATTTTAGAAAACTGTCGGATTCATAAACCCGGAGTCCCTCATGGACTAGCTTCTCAACAAAAGCTCGGTCCAGCAGACAACGTTGTGAGCAACGCGCAACTCATGGGCTAGCCCAAAAACCTATGCGACAGGCCAAAAGGACGATCCAATCTCCGACCGGAAGGCCGAGTGAAAGCTCTAGTTTTGTTTTGGTGAATTGATGAAACCCTAAGTGCTAACCTAGTTTATCAAGTGATCATGAGATAGGTAGCACACTTCAAGTGAAGAAGCTAATAAAGATCATAGCATGACAATGGTGATAGCATGGAGATGATCAAGGGCTTAAACTTAAAAAGAAGAAAGAGAAAAACAAAAGGCTCAAGACAAAGGTATAACTTATAGGAGCTATTTTGTTTTGGTGATCAAGACACTTAGAGAGTGTGATCATATTTAGGTTTGATAGCCGTACTATTAAGAGGAGTGAAACTCGTATCGGAATGCGGTTATCAAAGTGCCACTAAATGCTCTAACTCATTGCATATGCATTTAGGATCTAGTGGAATGCTAACATCCTTGAGAATATTTGTGAAAATATGCTAACACATGTGCATAAGGTGAAACACTTGGTGGTTGGCACATTGGAGCAAGGGTGAAGAAATTAGAAGAGAAAACGAGTTGGTCGCGAAGACGCTGGCGTCGGTCAACTGACCGGACGCTGGGTCTGAAAGCACCGGACGCTGGCAGCGTGCGTCCAGTCGAACTAGTCGGTTGGCACAATACCTTGGGTATTGCACCGGACGCTGGTTTGTGTCCGATCAAGGTGGACCGGACGCGTCCGGTCGAAGAAATACGCCTCGGGGAGCTTACTGTACTCGACCGGACGCTGGGGCTTCAGCGTCCGGTCAGTTTTGCTGGTGCGTCCGGTCAGCTTCGTAGCCGTTGACATCTAACGAACAGCGTTTGAAGCTGGTGACGCGTGGCGTCCATCGGGCGACCGGACGCTGAGGCGCTGCGTCCGGTCAGTTGGACCGGTGCGTCCGGTCGACCCGTGTTATGCCCAGTGAAGGGGCATAACGCCTCTATTCCGTGGGGGCTTCTATTTAAGCCCCATGGCCGGCTGTAGCTCACATCTTTGGCCATTTTCATTGACATAGCAACCTTGTGAGCCTAGCCAAAGTCCTCCCACTCATCTCCATCATTGATTCATCATCATAGTGAGATTGGGAGTGAATCCAAATGCATTGCTTGAGTGATTGCATCTAGAGGCACTTGGTGTTCGTGTTTCGCTGCGGATTTCGCTTGTTACTCTTGGTGGTTGCCGCCACCTAGACAGCTTGGAGCAGCGAGGATCGTCGAGCGGAGGTGGTGATGGTCTCCGGCTCCGATCGTGGTGATTGTGAGGGGTTCTTGACCTTTCCCCGGTGGAGCGCCAAAAGGTACTCTAGTGAATTGCTCGTGGCTTGTGTGATCCTCATCTTGTGTTGGTTGTGCGGCACCCTATTGAGGGTTTGGCATGCGAATCCAATTAACGCGTGAACCTCTAAGTGAGTGAATCGCCACAACGAGGAGTAGCTTGCCGGCAAGCAAGTGAACCTCGGTAAAAATCATTGTGTTCATCCTTTGATTCCGAGGTGATTGGTCTTCATTGTTATTCATCCTTGTGATTGATTGGTTCACTCCTCTGCACGGCGGTATAACTATCTTGATCACTCTCTTTACATTATCACAAACTAGTTGACAAGCTCTTTAGTGTAACTAGTTATGAGAGCTTGCTTGCTTGGTTGGTGTGGCTCTTTAGTTAGCCTTTGAGAGCACACTAACATAGGGTAGTGTCATACCTCTTATGTGAATCGACACTATCTAAACTAGAATTGTGGTAGGTGGCTTGCATTTTGAGTAGGCTAGCGCAACACTTGCTTCGTCTCATAATTGTCTAACATTTTGTTAAGTGTTGTTGTAGAAATTTTTATTAGGCTATTCACCCCCCTCTAGCCATTAGGACCTTTCAAGTGGTATCAGAGCCGAGGTCACCGTTATTTGAGGCTTAACAACCTTCGGTGTTAAAATGGCTCAAATCAACAATACCAAGAAGCCACCCCAATTTGATGGCTCTAACTATCCCTATTAGAAGGCCAAGATGACAACTTATATTAAGTCAATCAATAGGAAGATTTGGAAGGTGGTAGAAACAAAAATTAAGATTGAAGATCCAGAGAATCCCACCATGGCCGAAGAAGTTCTTCTCCAAAACAATGACATTGCTCTAAGTGCTATTCATGATGCAATTGATGAAAGAATATTTGAGCAAGTCAAAAATATTGAGATGGCTCATGGGGCATGGAAGAAGTTGGAAGAATTATTTGAGGACACTCAAGCCATGAAGGGTGCAAAGGCTTACATTCTCAAAGAGAAGTTTGCAAGCTTCAAGATGAAGGAGGATGAGAGTGTGTCGGAGATGTTCCATATGCTTCAAGTGCTTGTCAATGATCTCAAAGCACTTGGAGAAGAGGTGAAGGATAAAGACTTCTCCCACAAGTTCTTGAGATGCTTACCCTCAAGATTTGGTACATTGGTCACTATTCTAGTGAGGAGTGGTTTGGACACCATGATATCAAACCAAGTGTTGGGAGATATAATAACCGATGATCCTTATAGAGATGATGATGAGAAAGAAGAAAAGAAGGAGAAGAAAGATGAGAAGAAGGATGAGAAGAAGAAGAGCGTAGCATTCAAAGCCACATCATCCAAGGGCAAAGCAAAGCAAGAAACATCAAGTGAAGAAGATGAATCATGGGATGATGATGATGATGAGAAGATGGCTCTATTTGTCAAGAGATTCGACAAGTTCATGGTGAAGAAGGGCTACCGTGCTAGAAGAAAGAAGTCTTCATTCAAGAACAAAGAAGAATCAAGAAGGTGCTTCAAGTGTGGAAGCAAAGATCATCTTGTTGCTCAATGCCCATACAATAGTGACAATGATGATGACAACAAGAAGAACAAGAAGAAGGACAAGAAGGAAAAGAAAGAGAAAAGGACAAGATGGCCTTCAAGAAGAAGAAGGGTGGTTCCTATGTAGTCACTTGGGATAGTGATGCTTCCTCAAGTGATGATGATGATGATAGTGATGATCACAAGACCACCAAGAAGAAGGTTCATGCAAGCATTGCCATTAATGAGAAGCCTTCTCTCTTCGAATCTTCATCATGCTTCATGGCTAATGCCACTAAGGTACAATCTTGCGATGATAAAAGTGATGAAGAACATGATGATGATAATGAACATAAAAATGAAAATAATAGTGATAGTGATGATGATGAACCTACTAAGGATGAATTATTTGACATGCTAGAAGATGCTAGAGAACATTTTGATATCAAGAGAAGAGAATACAAAAGCTTGCGTAAGGAACTAAAAGCCCTTAAGCAAGCCTTTGATGAGCTCAATGCATCTCATGGGAGGCTAGAGGAAGCCAATGAGAAGCTTGGCAAAGCTCACAAAAAAGCTTGAAAAGGCTCATTCCTCTTTGCTTGATGAGCAAAATAAAAAGCATGTTGAAACTCACAATGTAGGCTTAACTTGTGATATAATTGATGAACCGCTATCTATGCCTATTATTGTTGCTCCTACTAATCCTTCTTGTAGCACTTCCACTTCTACCTCATCTAGTAGTGATGGTCTCACTTGTGATGCCTCATTAGTGGTTGAGAATGAGAACCTCAAGAAGGAGGTCACTAAGCTCACTCACAACCTAGCTAAGGCTTATGGTGGTGAGGACCGCTTGCTTATGTGCTTGGGTAGCCAAAGAGCTTCTCTCTACAAAGAGGGATTGGGCTATACCCCCAAGAAAGGCCAAGCGGCCTTTGCTCCTCACAAGACTAGTTTTGTGAAGAACAATGGTCGGTTTTGCACTAGTTGCAAGCAAGTGGGTCACAAAGAGCAAGAATGCAAAAATAAGAACAAAAATGCTAATGTATCATTTATTAAGCTTGATTCATGCTATATGCTTACTAAGGGTACAAATGATGTGAATGCTAAGTTCATTGGTAAACCATGGACGGGCTCAAAGAAGAAAGTCATTTGGGTACCAAAGAGCCTAGTGACTAACCTTCAAGGACCCAAGCAAGTTTGGGTACCTAAAAGGAATTGATCTTCTTTTGTAGGTCAATTACAAAGCCGGAGGAAGACATTGGGTTCTTGATAGTGGGTGTACTCAACATATGACCGGTGATGAAAGAATGTTCAACTCAATCAACACCAATGGCAATGATGGTTATGATAGTATCACATTTGGTGACAATGGCAAAGGCAAGGTTAAATGGTTTGGTAAGATTGCAATATCCAATGACATGAGCATATCCAATGTGTTGCTAGTAGAGAGCTTGAATTTCAATTTGCTATCCGTGGCACAATTATGTGATCTTGGATTCAAATGCATATTTGGAATAGATGATGTAGAGATCATAAGTGTAGATGTCTCTAACTTGATCTTCAAAGGCTTTAGATATGAGAATCTATACTTAGTTGATTTCAATGCTAGTGAAGCTAAATTATCTATATGCTTGTTCACTAAGTCTAGCATGGGTTGGTTATGGCATAGAAGGCTTGGTCATGTTGGAATAAAACAATTGAATAGATTGATTAAGCATGACTTAGTTAAAGGCTTGAAAGATATTGTGTTTGAAAAGGATAAGCTTTGTAGCTCTTGTCAAGCCAGCAAACAAGTTGGAAACACCTATCCTAAGAAAAGCATGATGAGCACTAGTAAAACATTTGAGTTATTGCACATGAATTTGTTTGGGCCAACACAATACACTAGTATCGGTGGTAACAAGTATGGCTTTATGATAGTGGATGACTACACTAGATACACATAGGTATTCTTTCTAGTGGACAAAAGTGATGTATTTGCAACATTCAAATCATTTATCAAAGGCATTCACAATGAGTTTGAAACAACCATCAAGAGAGTTAGAAGTGACAATGGTAGTGAGTTCAAGAACACTAAAATTGATGAGTTGTGTGATGAATTTGGAATTAGACATCAATTCTCAGCCAAGTACACTCCACAATAAAATAGCCTTGTTGAGAGGAAGAATAGAACACTTATTGATATGGCAAGGTCTATGCTTAGTGAGTACAATGTGAGTCAATCTTTTTGGGCCGAAGCTATCAACACGGCTTGCTATTGTAGCAACCGTCTCTATTGTCACCGATTGAAAGAGAAGACACCATATGAGCTCTTGAATGGTAGAAAGCCCAACATTGCATATTTTTAGGTCTTTGGTTGCAAATGCTATATCTTGAAGAAAGGCATAAGATTGGGCAAGTTTGACAAGAAATGTGATGAAGGATTCCTACTTGGCTATTCCACTACAAGCAAAGCATATAGAGTTTGTAATTTGGATAGTGGTACTCTTGAAGAGGTTCATGATGTTGAATTTGATGAAACCAAGGGTTCACAAGTAGAAGATGAGAACTTAGAAGATGTTAGAGGCATTCAACTTTCAAATGCCATGAAGAACATGGATGTTGGTGAATTGAGGCCTAGGCAAGTGAATGATGAAGAAAATAATCAAGTGCAAGTGCTCTCTAACTCAAATGTGCAAGATGATACAAGTCAAGCTAGTGCAAGTGACTCTCATGACATTAATCAAGATCAAGTGGCTAGTACATCATCTCAACCCAATGATCAAGCAAGTGTAAGCAATCAAGTTCCAATCCTCCAACCAACAAGTATTGCAAGAGATCATCCTTTGGATATAATCATTGGAGATATTTCAAGAGGTGTACAAACAAGATCAAGATTGGCATCATTTTGTGAACACTTCTCATTTGTGTCATCCATTGAACCAAAGAAGATAGATGAAGCTTTGAAAGATGTTGATTGGGTCAATGCTATGTATGAAGAGCTAAACAACTTCACAAGAAATCAAGTATGGGAGTTGGTAGAAAGACCAAAGGGACACAATGTGATTGGAACCAAATGGGTTTTTAGAAACAAGCAAGATCAAGATGGGATAGTAGTAAGGAACAAAGCAAGATTGGTAGCACAAGTATATACACAAGTTGAAGGTCTTGACTTTGGAGAAACATATGCCCCCGTTGCTAGATTGGAAGCAATAAGAATCTTACTAGCCTATGCTTGTGCTCACAACATCAAGCTCTATCAAATGGATGTTAAGAGTGCATTTCTCAATGGCTACATCAATGAAGAAGTATATGTAGAGCAACCTTCTAGTTTTGAAGATGATAAAAAGTCCAACCATGTATACAAGTTGAAGAAGGTATTGTATGGCTTGAAGCAAGCACCTAGAGCATGGTATGAGAGATTGAGAGATTTCCTACTCTCTAAAGGGTTCACCATGGGCAAGGTTGACACCACTCTTTTCATCAAGAAGATTGAAAAAGATCTATTTGTATTGCAAATGTATGTTGATGACATCATTTTTGGATCAACCAATCAAGAATTTTGTGATAAGTTTGGAAAGATGATGGCTAATGAGTTTGAAATATCCATGATTGGAGAATTGAGTTACTTCCTTAGTCTTCAAATCAAACAATTGAAATATGGTACATTTGTGAGTCAAGGCAAGTACATCAAGGACATGATCAAGAAGTTTGGCATGATTGATAGCAAAGTCATTAGCACACCAATGGGAACCAATGGCAATTTGGATAGTGATGCAAGTGGAAATATGGTAGATCAAAAGTTGTATCGGTCTATGATTGGAAGCCTACTCTATATGACCGCATCAAGACCGGATGTCATGTTTAGTGTATGCATATGTGCAAGATTTTAAGCCTCACCAAGAGAAAGTCATTTGAAGGCTATAAAGAGAATATTGAGGTACTTGAAGCATACACCAAATGTTGGTTTGTGATATCCCAAAGGAGCAAAGTTTGAGCTACTTGGTTACTCTGACTCGGATTATGCGGGATGCAAGGTTGAAAGGAAGAGCACCTCGGGCACATGTCAATTGTTGGGAAGATCACTTGTTTCATGGTCATCAAAGAAGTAAAATAGTGTTGCATTATCAACCGTCGAAGCCGAATACATAGCCGCCGGTAGTTGTTGTGCACAAATACTTTGGATGAAGGCCACTTTGAGTGACTTTGGAATCAAGTTCAAGAAAGTACCATTGCTATGTGATAATGAGAGTGCAATCAAGTTGACAAACAATCCGGTTCAACATGCAAGAACAAAGCACATTGATGTCCGCCACCATTTCATAAGAGATCACCAACAAAAAGGGGACATTTGCATTGAGAGTGTAGGCACCGAAGATCAACTTGCCGATATATTCACCAAGCCATTGGATGAGAAAAGGTTTTGCAAGCTAAGGAATGAGTTGAACATATTGGATTTCTCAAATATGTGTTGATGCACCCCCACTCATATGACATGCCTCTCCTTCGAGCAATCCAAGGTAAAAGTTGATTGACATGACATACATCCTTGCTAAGGATATGTTCAGTGCATCTATTCATATTTTTGATCTTATTAGGACCTTTCAAGTGGTTCTATTTGATTAGGCTCATTTATGAAAATCAAATGATTTTGATGTCTATATGGTATCACTATTGCTTCTATGCTTGACTTAATCTAGTGATAGCATATGACATGTTTATAGGCTTGTAAACCTAGTGTTTAATCTAGAAAATGAACTATAAGTGTTTAACTCAACATGGTATAAGATAACCTTTATTTGGAGGTGTGAAGAAGCTTGTCCTTAGATCAAACTGAGTTAAATATCTTTGGGAAATAATCTAGAATTGAACCAAATTTGAGAAAATGACCCTCACCCCATTGATTAACATTGATAATCTCGACCCTACAAGTAATACTATCTATATTTGGAACCTTTATGGTCATTGATGAATGATGACAAAGGGGAAGAAAAACAAAGATAGTAACAAAGATAGTGAAAAAGGGAAAGAAACATAAAGATATCTTGATATATGACATAGGGGGATATATGACATAGGGGAGAGATATAACAAAGGAAAGGGATCAACTAAAATTTTGAGCACACAAGTAGGGGGAGCAAGCTCATGACCTTGTATGGTGCATTTGAATGTGCATTTCATATGTTTGCTTGCATGACATAAGTATTAAAGTTAAACATCCATGCTTGTGTGATGAATATTAGTTGTAAGATTGAATGATGAAATGAAATCACTAGATAACTTTCATTTCCAAATAAGTCTTTACAAGTGGTATCTTTCAAAAATATGTTTCCAAGTGATATAGAACTAACCATGGTGCTAAGGATGGTATATTGGTGCACTTCGATTGGTATCACGCTTCAAAGGTCCATCTCTTATACCTTAGCATCATATGGTAGACATTGACTCCTACATTTCCTATCTAAGCATATGTGCAAGCTATAATCCAAACTCTTAGCATATAAGTAGGGGGAGCAATTCCTACCATTTGGGGTTCATGAAACTTGTCCATATCCTTTTACACATGGTAAATATGCTTGGCAAGCAACATGGATTCAACTAAATTTCAATTCATATCTTTGTATAAGGGTTGTCATCAATTACCAAAAAGGGGGAGATTGAAAGCCCTAGTTTGGTTTTGGTGAATTGATGAAACCCTAAGTGCTAACCTAGTTTATCAAGTGATCATGAGATAGGTAGCACACTTCAAGTGGAGAAGCTAATAAAGATCATAGCATGACAATGGTGATGGTATGAAGATGATCAATGGCTTAAACTTGAAAAGAAGAAAGAGAAAAACAAAAGGCTCAAGGCAAAGGTATAACTTGTAGGAGCTATTTTGTTTTGGTGATCAAGACACTTAGAGAGTGTGATCACATTTAGGTTTGATAGCCGTACTATTAAGAGGAGTGAAACTCGTATTGGAATGCGGTTATCAAAGTGCCACTAGATGCTCTAACTCATTGCATATGCATTTAGGATCTAGTGGAATGCTAACATCCTTGAGAATATTTGTGAAAATATGCTAACACATGTGTAAAAGGTGAAACACTTGGTGGTTGGCACATTGGAGCAAGGGTGAAGAAGTTAGAAGAGAAAACGAGTTGGTCGCGAAGACGCTGGCGTCGGTCAACTGACCGGACGCTGGGTCTAAAAGCACCGGACGCTGGCAGCGTGCGTCCGGTCGAACTGGTCGGTCGGCACAATACCTAGGGTATTGCACCGGACGCTGGTCTGAGTCTGGTCAAGGTGGACCGGACGCGTCCGGTCGAAGAAATACGCCTCGGGGAGCTTACTGTACTCGACCGGACGCTGGGGCTTCAGCGTCCGGTCAGTTTTACTGGTGCGTCCGATCAGCTTCGTAGCCGTTGACATCTGACGAACAGCGTTTGAAGCTGGTGACGCGTGGCATCCATCGGGCGACCAGATGTTGAGGCGCTGCGTCCGGTCAGTTGGACCGGTGCGTCCGGTCGGCCCGTGTTATGCCCAGTGAAGGGGCATAACGGCTCTATTCCGTGGGGGCTTCTATTTAAGCCCCATGGCCGGCTGTAGCTCACATCTTTGGTCATTTTCATTGACATAGCAACCTTGTGAGCCTAGACAAAGTCCTCCCACTCATCTCCATCATTGATTCATCATCATAGTGAGATTGGGACTGAATCTAAGTGCATTGCTTGAGTGATTGCATCTAGAGGCAATTGGTGTTCGTGTTTCGCTGCGGATTTCGCTTGTTACTCTTGGTGGTTGCCGCCACCTAGACGGCTTGGAGCAACGAGGATCGTCGAGCGGAGGTGGTGATTGTCTCCGGCTCCGATCATGGTGATTGTGAGGGGTTCTTGACCTTTCCCCAGCAGAGCGCCAAAAGGTACTCTAGTGAATTGCTCGTGGCTTGTGTGATCCTCATCTTGTATTGGTTGTGCGGTACCCTATTGAGGGTTTGGCGTGTGAAACCAATTAGCGCGTGAACCTCCAAGTGAGTGAATCGCCACAACGAGGAGTAGCTTGCCGGCAAGCAAGTGAACCTCGGTAAAAATCATTGTGTTCATCCTTTGATTCCGAGGTGATTGGTCTTCATTGTTATTCATCCTTGTGATTGATTGGTTCACTCCTCTATACGGCGGTATAACTATCTTGATCACTCTCTTTACATTATTGCAAACTAGTTGACAAGCTCTTTAGTGTAACTAGTTGTGAGAGCTTGCTTGCTTGGTTGGTGTGGCTCTTTAGTTAGCCTTTGAGAGCACACTAACATAGGGTAGTGTCATACCTCTTGTGTGAATCGACACTATCTAAACTAGAATTGTGGTAGGTGGCTTGCATTTTGAGTAGGCTAGCGCAATACTTGCTTCGCCTCATAATTGTCTAACCTTTTATTAAGTGTTGTTGTAGAAATTTTTATTAGGCTATTCACCCCCCTCTAGCCATTAGGACCTTTCACCTGGCCGAGGAGGAGCGGCACCCACTTCTGACTCTGGCCCGTCTATCCGACCGGAGCACTCTCTTCGGTCTCCAGCCCGCCTTCGGATGATCTCTCCGACCGGAAGGCCTAGCCAAAACGCCACTTTCGACTTCGGTCCGCTTCTCCGACCGGGAATGCGTCGGACCCCTGTCTATGGCTCCTCTCCGACGAGCGCAATCAGAGCCGACTGGGACCAACCGACCGGGGACGCCCGCTCGGTAAGGACAAGGAAACAGACAGAGAAAGTAAGACAGTGCACTCAAGTCAACCGCAAATACTGAGTACCGTACCCTGTACACATGCAGGACAGTACCCTGCGACCTCCCTGGCATGACAGAACGCAAGCAGGGTTGTAGGCGCCGACATTTTTTCTATAGTGTTGTGGGTGCCATCAATACCCATACCAGACAACGTTGTGAGCAACGCGCAACTCATGGGCCGACCCAAAAACCTAGACGACAGGCCAAAAGGACGATCCAATCTCCGACCGAAAGGCTTGGCCGAGGAGGAGCGACACCCGCTTCTGACTCTGGCCCATCTCTCCGACCGGAGCACTCTCTTTGGTCTCCAGTCCGCCTCCAGATGATCTCTTCGACCGGAAGGCCTGGCCAAAATGCTACTTCTGACTCCAGCCTGCTTCTCCGACCGAGAATGCGCTGAACCCCTGCCTATGGCTCCTCTCCGATGGGTGCAATCAGAGCCGACTGGGACCAACCGACCGGAGACGCCCGCCCAGTAAGGACCAGGAAACAGACGGAGAAAATAAGGCAACGCACTCAAGTCAACCGCAATACCGAGGACCGTACCCTGTACACCTACAGGACAGTAGCCTACGACCTCCCTGGCGTGACAAAATGCAAGCAGTGTTGTAGGCGCCGATATTTTCCCTACAGTGTTGTGGGCGCCATCAATATCCATACCAGACAAATACGGTAAGGCTCCCGTATAATGGGATACCAGACAAATATGTGCAACACTCTACCTCTCATGATGCTATAATGGGATACCAAATATAATAAAAAGATAGTTTGAATCTTAACTTTAACTTTGTATTTCTTTTTTATTATCACCCTGTTCGCTGGTGGGTTTCAGCCAGGCTTATTCAACCAGCCAATAGTATTTTTCTCTCACAACAAACCAGCACCAGCTAGCCCAAACCAGCCCAGAAACCAACCAGCGAACACACCGTATATTTGGAATGGGTGGCGATAGCGACTTAACTTTTCCCGTTACCGCGCTATGTGCTGCACTGGCTGCACATTTCCTATTCTACCCTTGAATAATGCTAAGAGCCTGTTTGGAGGGGCTTCTCCTGGCTCCGGCTCCGGCACTGTAGCACTATTGTGGCGGAGCCGGGAGAAGCTCCAAATATGCTGCTCCTCCGACTCCTCTTCTTTCTAGTTCATTTTTGGAGGAGGCAGAGTCGTTTTTTTATCATGCTACAATAAAAAACAGCGTTGCACAGTGTCTTAGGAGTAGGAGCCGGAGCACCCAGAGTCACACCAAACGGGCTCTAAATCGGATTGTTTTGTAAGCTTGTACCCAAACGAGTGCGAATCTTGACGCAGGGACACTTCAACGGCCAAGATAGACCTGCCGGCCACATATACAAACGGGAAATCCACTCTCTGCATGCATGTATCGGGAAATCCACTCTCTGCATGCATGTATGCATATGCATGCTCTTCGTTCTCCTATCTCTCTCATCCCATCTCGTGCTGTCATGCATATGCATGCACATGACATGAGACACCATGCCATCTTCGAGCCCAGAATATGTCAGGCATGAGTGAAGCTTTTGGCCTTTTGCCTACGACTACACTAGGACCTTGTTTAGATTGTAAATTTTTACAATCTGAACATTGTAGCATGTTTCATTTGTATTTGACAAACTTTATCCGATCATGGACTAACTAGGCTCAAAAGATTCGCCTTGTGATTTATAACCAAACTGTGCAATTAGTTACTTTTTTTATCTACATTTAATGCTCCATGCATGCATCCAAAAATTAATGTAATGGAGAAAGAGTGAAAAAACTTGGAATTTAGAGGTGATCTAAACCAAGCCTAGTACATAATCTTTTCTCGTATCCGTACACTTCACGGAAGTTGATCACTCGGTCGCCTTCTCTGTCCCAGCTGTTTTCTTCGTTGGGTTAGTTTCCAAACCGCTGCTGTACGTGCTAGCCGATGCGGCGATGCCTCTATATCTGCTGCCATTTCATCAGATCCTACAGTGTCTCCTGCCACTTCGATCCATCACTACCGCTGAGTGATCGACATTGATCGTCGTCCGCTGGAGGAGGGCCAGGCCGAGCTCAAGCGGCAGGTGTCCAAGCTCCAGCGCCGCGGGTCCTCGTCGCATCAGCCCGCCGAGCAGTCCTCGTTGGCGTCGTCGGCGTACGGGGACGTGTTTAGTTGGCGAAATTTTTGGCGAAATGTTACTGTAGCACTTTCATTGTTATTTGATAATTAGTGTTTAATCATAGTCTAATTAGGCTTAAAAGATTCGTCTCGTGAATTTCGTCTAAACTATGTAATTAGTTTTATTTTTTATTTATATTTAATGCTTCATGCACGTGTCTAAAGATTCGATGTGACAAAAAATCTTGAAAAATTTTATAAAATTTTGAGAACTAAACACCACCCGGGATGTCCGCCAGGCACCACATGATGGCCATGCAGTCGCTGGGGCAGGCCGCGAGCGTCCTTGACCTCCAGGGGAAGGTCCTCTACTGGTAAAAAAAACACTTTTTTTCCCACGGATACCGGGCACTCCTGCTCCTGTGCACTCTCAGCAAGTTCTGAGAGCTTGCATTGGTCCAAACTCCAAACGATGCTCTGAGATTTCACACGCAGGCGATTCTTTTTTTTTTGATCGGACACACGCACGCGATTCTACGTGGATTTGACCCAAATTTCGTTGCTTTTCTTCGTAATAATCCATCCAGGAACCGGAACGCCGAGCGTCTGTACCACTACTCTTCAACCGAAGCAGTCGAGCAGGACATCACGAGACTGATCATCCATCCCGACGACATCCCCGCGCTGAACACCATCATCGGCAACATATTCACCGGCAAATGCTGGCGAGGGAAGTTCCCGTGAAGAAGTCGGGGGTGCGGTTCTTCGTGGTCACCGACGCCACTCCTCTGTACGACGACGACGGAAGCCTGATGGGCCTCATCTGTCTTGCTGATGACACAAGAACACTGAACGAGCTCATTGGCACTTCGACGTCAGGATACTATTATTATCCGAAGAATTGATTCATTTGCATTGGTGTCTGCTACATACTGAAAGTTCTCTGAAATCCTTGGAAGTGTCACTGACAGCAGTAGTGGAGGGAGGGACGGCGGCAGGGCTCTGAAAACCACATCGAGCCCGTGCTTCCAAATTTGCCATGTGCAGAGGATGGTAGGTGTCGGGATACCTGAGGCCGTTGAGTTCCCAGAGAAGAGAGACTCTCATCCATGCTGACAGGGACACCATGGCAACATGTTGCCGCGCAACATGCAGACAGTGGATGATTAAGAGATCTGGGGTTTAATCATCAGAGTCATAAGTTCTGGTTTTCTTCTTATTAAGTCTTTTTTTTTTCTTCCACCGAGAGCTTCGTGTAATCGTGTTGCGTTGGATTGGGCAATTCAAACTCAAGATAAGACGATTCAAAAGTTTCAGATCTGAGCACCCAACAACAAAACGGGGATATAAGTTCCGGATTCAAAAAAAGATTCGTTCATGGCCAGAGTTACCTGGATATGCAAACTGTGGAATTTTAATTCTAAAGTCCAACAGAAAATTAAATGAATGATTTGCAATTTCCTCGCTCCACCAGTGTGGGCCACGCTTGCCCTTGACAGAAAAATTGGGTTCGGAAAATGTTCTGCACTGCAATAAAATATCTTTTGATATTGTATGTAATATATTCAACTATATATAATCATAATGCAATTTTTTTTAAAAAAAATCAAACTTCATTCATCAGCAGGTAAGGTAGAATTCACAAAATTTCATTGAAATTCCCCTAGAATTTAAATCGATGGTAACACGCTGATTACAACAGCCGCAACCAAACTTACACATTAGGCCCTGCCTGAATCCTAAAGAACAAAACATCAAATACACAACAAATAATATAAGGATGATCTTCTCAAAAAAAGGGGGGACTGAAACAGGGGAAGGGCAACAAATGCACAAATGTGTAGATTAAGTAATTAACTTTAACTGCAGCAACTCTCAAGCATGAAGTACATGGGTTCAAAATAAATGTGTTACCTTTTTTTCTTCCCTTCCTCTCCAATAAACACAGACAATTCTGATTTTACGAAAGATAAATAATTCGTAAAAACGGCATACCAAAAATAAATGGTGTTTTTTTACATGGGTTTTCAGTTGTGCATGTTGTCAGGCATTTGAAGATGTATCAGGGGCACCAGCTGGCTGATATGGTGCATTTACAAGAAGAGGAGACAATGCCTTGACTACTATGCTCATGCTTGGTCTGAATTCAGATTCGTATTGAACACAGAGAGCCGCCACTGCCGCTAGCTGCATCAACAACAAAAGGAAAAATAATTGCTGATGGTTTGGTATTTCACAAGTTTGTTGCAACTAATGCTGATTTGTTTATACTAATAACTTCAAATGTCAGTCGCCAATTTGAAAAATGTGGATTTTTGTATCACAAATAATGGACACACATGAACACACAGGAAGAGGCCCCCGCGTCGCCCCCACGCAGGCGACACGGGAGGCGACCCAAACCATAGCCGCCTCTCTTCCTTCCCTCCCTCTCTCCAGCCGCGCCGTCGCCGGAGCAGGCCGCGGGCATGGCCGTGCAGCTTGTCGGGAGGGCGGCGGCGAGGCTCTTCTTCGTGGTGGAAGCTGCGACGGTCGGGGACGAGCTCGCGTGCGGCGTCCTGGGGCACGGCGAGGTCGCTGGGGCTGGTGGCGGCGCCAGCGTCTTCAGGGCAGTCTCCTCGCTTCGGCGTCCGGATCCTGCGGTCCAAGGACCGGATTCGCGCGGATCTCCGGCGGGCCGCGCCTGGGCGGGCGCTGGGCGACGGTGGCGGCGGCTCCTGTCCAAGACGCCGCAGGATCCGCGGGTACGACGCCCGTGGTGCGTGGCGCTACGCCCAGGGGCACGCGCAGTGGCGGCTGCGTCGGTCCGGGGCAGGTCTCTTCCTCTTCCTCGCGCTTGTTGGCGGCGTGCGCAGTAGCGGGACGGCGGGGATGCCCTCGCGCGAGCCGCGTGGGGCTCGGTGGGACCACCTGCTGCGGCTGTGGCGGCGCTGGCCAGTGCCCTTGCAGGCGTCGGGCGGTGGCGGGGACTCCTTCTTCCTCCTCCGCTTCCCCCTTTCCTCCTCGACCATGGCGTGGAGGCGGCGGCGCCAGCGCCAGCCGGGGACACTGGGTCTGGCGCCCTGACGGCCAGATCCGGCGCCCCCAGGGCAGGGGGCGGCGCCCGTGGTGGGGCATGCGCCTGTCGGTGGCTGGCGGAGGTCGGTAGCGTCGATGGCGGGTGTTTGAGCCGGCGGCGACAGCTGGCGACGACTTCGGCGTGCGGCAGGGTGACGCACGTGGCAGGGTAAGTCCAGCTCTGCATGTTGCCCGCTCGGAGGGGGTGGCGGCCGACGCAACTGTGCGGCTGCTGTGAGCAGCCGGCGCGTCGATGCCCCTCTGGAGGGGCTTCTGCGGGATGGCAGTGACAACGACGGTGGTGATAGGCTAGGGTCCGGCATCTTGGCTCGACGTTTGTGCTAGGGGCACCTCATTCGAAAGCCTTGGCAACGGCGACGCCTGTGGACGCCGATTTCCTTGTTGGGGCGTCGTGTTCTCGTGCCCCCAGCCATGTCTTCCACGGGTGGAAACCCGGTCCATTCCTGGACAAGCGACGGCAGCGCAATTGGCGTCGTACCCTTCCTGAAGGCGTCGCTGTGGAAATTCGTCTCGGCCGTGATGTCTCCTTCGACGGATGTCCTCTGTCTCTCGGCGCTCGGTTGACGCGAGACGACGAGTTCTGCATCGTGAAGTCGGAGCTGCTGCATCAGGGGATGTAGCTCGGCAATGATGACGCGGGTCGAACCCTCCCTCTCCGACGGCTAGGTTTCAGCTTTAGAGGATCGGCAATCGCCGCGGGCGAGGCGTGGGATTAAGACAGGAAGTCGGAGCTGCTCTTCGCGAAGTCGTTGAGCTCGGCAACGATGACCTGTTGCAGTCGCCTGCTTCGGGCCCGTTGGTCTGACATCTCAGGATGGGTCGTCGGTGTTTTGCCATGGGAAGTCGGAGCTGCTGGCTGCTTTGCAACCATGCTCGGCAATGATGACTCATGGTAGTGTAACAGCTCTGGTGTTACGAGCTTGTTTAGCACCGCGATTTAGGCCTTAGAAAAATTTCCAAAACGATTTTCTCGGATTTTAAAATTTAAAAACCAACTTTCGCGTCAACGGTAAAAATTCGGAAAGTATATTTTAAAGCGTGTTGTGGCGATTTGTTTTGCGCAAAAATAATTGTATAACGCCTTAATATTTTGTTCCATGGCTTGGTACGAGTATGAGCCATCGCCGTGCCGTAGCGCGTGGAACGGGTGTCGTCCTTGCTGCTGCCGCATACTGCTTTGCTTGTTTTCCCTCTCTCACTGTTTGTTCCATCGCTTCACTCTGCGGCGTCATGAATGTCTTCGCTTGCCTCTGCGGTCTGCTCTGCCTTCGCGTCCCGCCGAGTTAAGTTGTCTCGTCACGGTACTTCGCGGCACGTTTTCTTTAAGCCGTATCGCGCGAGCGCCATAAGCCTTTATTGCATACACGACCAATGATGGCTGAGCCGTGTGAATGTCGTCGCCCAGCTGGTCCAGCTCTCTTGCTCGCGTCGTGTCCTAGCCCTGCACCGCTGCAACGCTGCCTGCCTCTGTCCGAGCCGTGCCACTGCGCGTGCACATTTGCCTTTGTCGTTCAGTTACGACGCGCCAAGGCAGGTCTGGCCGGGTCACCTCCGTGTCGGCAGCGTTGCTCCTCTCTCTCTCCCTTTCTTTTTCTGCAGTCGTGAGGTGGCGTCCCAACTCCAGTAGCGCCATGGTCCGGCCACCGCCACCGCCCCTGCTCCTCCCTCCCTTTTCCTCTGCCGCTGAGGCCTAGCTGCTACCGTCGTGCTCCGAAGTGCCCGCTGCTCCTCTAAAATCGCCAATGCAGCGTCACGCGCCACCGCCATGCCCTTGCTCGCCAGCCTGTTCGTCCTCGTCGAGCCCGACCACTGCGCGTGAGCGCGCGCGTGCCCTCGGTCCGGGCCGCGTCTCCGTCGTTGCCGTAGCGCCCCGTCGATGCTGGTCCGTCCCCGCGAGCGAGCGTGTCCGCGTTCCTTGGGTCCGCGTTGGGCCTGCTGCTCCGACCGTAGCCGCTGTGGCCGCGTTTTCGCCCCGAAGTCCACGCCGCGTCTCCGCATGCCGCGCCACCGCAGCGCCCCATCGCCATGGCCGCTTCCGTCCGCCTTGGTCGCGAGCATCGCCGCCGGCCGTCGTGCGCGCGCGCGCGCGAGTTCCCACGGCCCGCGCTGGACCGCTCCACCTTCGGTTCGTCCTCCCCGCAGCGCCCGTCGGGGCCACGCTGTGCCGGTGCCGTGCCGCAGCGCCGCTGCCTCCATCGCGAGTGTGCGCAAACCCCCCAGCGCGCCCGTGCCGAGCTCGGTCGGATCCGCCACTGCCACTGCGCCAGGTTGTCTCATTGTTGTCCGCGCGCGGCTCCGCTCCACCTCCGCCGGCGGCGAACCGCCGAAGGGGGCCGGCGGGTTGCTCCTCTGCTCCTAGGAAAGGAAGGTGAGGAGGGTATGAATCCAAGAAGAAACGTTATACAGGGTCTTATTTGCAAAATACGTGACTCGTTTGAATAGTGTCTAGAGTACCGTGGGTTGATTTAGAGAAAGTGCAGGGGTCGTTTTGCCATTGTGCCGCGCCTGGGCCGCTGCGCCGTGTGCGCGCCCCGCCCTCTGGGCCTTGGCCGCGTGGGCTGCAGCCGGCCGTGGGTCGCTACCGCATGTGCGCCGGTGGGCCGTCTGCTTGGCTGGATGGGCTGCGGGTGACTAGGCCTCTTAGCCGCCCGCGTGGGCCGCGCCGGCCAAGGTCGGCCCAAGTGCCTATTATTTTCTAGTTTTCGTTTAAAATGACTGAAACTTGCAAAATCAATATAAATTTTTGTAGGTGTCCAAAAATTGTAAAATCAATTTTGTTAGTCTCCTAAAATCATGATCTACCTGTTAGTATAGTTTGTTCACATAGTTTGCTAATATTCTTGGAAGCTATATAATTAATTTAAGGTACGTAATATTATAAAGATATAAAACTTGTAAGAATTATTGTGATCAATTGGTAATATTGTTGAATCTGAAATTGTACAGTAGGCTCTTAGCAATATTAGGTACTCGTGGTAATTTTTGTAGCTCCAGAATAATCAGTTTGCTAGGTAGCTAATGATGCTCTATTTCAAATAAGGATTAATCGATAGAATAAAATAAAATAAACACCTTGGTTTATATAACTAAAATAATTGTGGGGAAATAACGCCTTATCCGACAACGTGTATATGTAGCCTAATGTAGCCCATTAACTTGAGAGGCGTACGTCGTATTTTACGAGTCACAATTGCAGTTGATTAATTACATCTTTGCATTA
The DNA here is from genome assembly GCF_019320115.1 of Miscanthus floridulus. Taxonomy (NCBI): domain Eukaryota; kingdom Viridiplantae; phylum Streptophyta; class Magnoliopsida; order Poales; family Poaceae; genus Miscanthus; species Miscanthus floridulus. Next base: position 91,640,220 of record NC_089587.1, on the reverse strand, counting down.
CATCGCATGCATATCATATAGGTACGATGATGGGTCAACGGATCAATCGGAGGATGATTGGGAATCCGAAGATGGTGTAATGGTATTCTCTTCAGGAGATGATGCAATGGGCTTTCTATTCCGATGATGTGGATGATCTGAAAATGCAGATACTAACTTTTAAATATATCTTACCTAGGCAAGCCCCGGTGTATAACCCCTACTTTCTGTAGTTTAAATTATATTTGTGCATTAAGTTTTAAGAAGTTGAATGAAACTCATTTGCATATATATATCTTTATCCTATGAGTCTTACTAGTATGACATGATCGTGTAGATTGCTATGCTACAGGACTCCGGTAAAAGTCGAGTGATTGTCTGTCACTCGCGAGATATAGAAAATATAAATGGTGGAAAGGAAAAAAAATGGTGACCGGACAGGGATATGGTTTGGGTATTGGTGGGTGTAAGAGGTTGTGTCGCCGTGGACGCGGGGCATAGCTTAGTTACACTGTTTTTCCTGTCTGTATCGATTAAGGACTGGTCGTTGCATAAGCCATCGAGGCAAGTCACAGACTTATTATCCCGAGCACATACTTGGGTATGGGCGCTTGGAAGACTTGTTGCTCTCTTGTCGCGGATCCGGCTCTTTTCGGACCGACTGTCAGGGTTTTATTTTGGTGGAGGAGGTCCTTACACCGCACTGAGTCCGGGACTCAGGGACGGGGGCTTAGAGTCCCAGCTTGGATAGGGACATGGACACCCGGGACAGGATAGTGATGGGTTGGTCCTGCTTGTGCCTTAGGTAAAGCAGGGCGTGTGTTTTCAGGGTACCTAGCTGGGGCATTGATTCGCGAATCGCCGGGTAATCCGGTACGACTTGTCTTATGTCTAGCACCGTAGTAAGAACTGAAAGATGACAGATGAAATAGAAAAAGGAACTCTGATTGCTCACCACCTGCTTGAAAGTAGTACAGGTGCTTACATAGAATGGTTAGTTAATGAACCAATGCGGCTGTTAATAAAAATCGAATATAAGGACGCACGCTTAGTAATGCTTCCTGCAAAGGCAATAAACCCACAAGCCAGATAGCCTTGCATATTCTTGGAGTCTTTTTTTTTCTCCTGTCGGGTAAGTCTTGCTGAGTACAATTGAGTACTTAGGGTTTTATTCCCCCTGTTGCAGGTGACAGGTGGATGCTAGAGCTGACCCTTGTGTGTGGATACCTCCTGGTGGGCTCAGCGAGGATTCCTGTACGCTGCGATCGTAGTTTTTATTTATAACTCTCACGAAATGTTTTTATGAATGAAAATATTATAATCTGTTGTCGTAGTTTATATATCAATGCTTCATCCTTTCATGAATAGGTATTTATTTCCATTGTAATTATGATCACATATTTATATTCCGTTGTTCAATTAAATTATTCATAACTCTGATAACATGATTACATTCCGCTATTATAATAATAAATATTATACTTTGATGTCGTATTAAAAGTGATGTAAGAAATAGGTAAGAATGATGTAAGCTTTATTCTCTCATTTGTGGCCCTGATGGCAAAAATGTGGATTTTCGGGTTTTTCCCTGTGGTGTACCCAACGGAACCGAGTAATTTAGTGTCCTCCTTCAAGTGCTTAGTGTCTAATGGTAGACGAGCACTCCTGAAAGACATTAGATTAGACGGTTCTTCCACAGGTAGTGTGTACTCTACCGCGTTGCATGGGTGGGGTAACCTTTCGTGGTGTTTGGCGCCACGCTTGGCTACCTTTGCTTGTATATAAACTTCATTCGTCTTAATTGAAAGGTAGAGCTCCTGCCATTGTTTCAAAAAAAATGGACACATAGAAGGAGAGAATGGACATACCTTTGCAACTCCCTTTGGAGGGTACTCTCCATTCAATCTTGGATCAACACATTGTTTAACCTTGTCCTCACCAAGCCTTGGTGTCGCCTGAGTTGAACATGGAACAACATACATGATAAATCAGACCACTAACAATAACTACATAAAGTTGTTGATATTCTTTTGCTATATTTGTGCAGGTCCTTCCGCACAACTCGGGACTTGCATATTGGTAATTGTTCAGGGAAAATGGCAAAAAACTGGTTTTGAAACATCAATGAGAATTGTAGCGTGAAGAATTTAATTCATACCCAAGTAACAAGACTCTGCTGGCCCCTTGGCATTGCATGATCTACAGGTTTCCTTCCAGTTAGAAGCTCTAAGAGGACAACTCCAAAACTATATACATCACTTTTTTGAGTCAGTTGGCCAGTCATAGCATACCTGCAATGCATAAGAGATCTCTTATGTCACCGATCAAATGGGCAACAACGATAAAGTTCCAAAATATTCATTCCGTGCCACTCATAAATCCAAATATCTAAAACCTAATAAAAACTAGATATTTCTATTATCGGTTCATTTGTTGGTTCTTAGCTATTCTATAGTAGCCAATTTTCCCTTGGCCATTCATATAATTGCAAAATAGTCAAAATATTATTAGCATGCTTCTTTATGATGAGGATAAAGGTAAATAAATGATAATTATGTGGGGGCATAATCCTAGATACATTATGCAAATTATGAGCAGAGTGCATATTTATGTCAAATAATTACTCTGGAGCATGATATCCGAAGGTTCCAAGGACGCGAGTAGAATGTAGACGAGCAGCCATATCTGGAGATTGGCTTGAAAGATTGAAGTCTGCAATTTTAGTCTTGTAGTCCTCAAATAAAAGAACATTGCTAGACCGTATATCTCGATGGACTATGGAAGGTTGAACCTTCTCATGAAGATATTCAAGACCTTTTGCAGCATCAACAGCAATTTTGACTCTTTGCATCCAGTCAAGAGCAGGTCCAGGTTGTGCACCTGCAACACCTTTTCTTCCTGTTGAAAAAAAAACAAGTTTAGAAAAGACTTCATATTTTCATCATGAATATTTTTTTATCTCCAAATGCCGCATATTAGCTAAGTGGCTAGATGCATACCATGCAAAATATCATGTAGAGAGCCCATTGTAGCGAATTCATAAGCCAGTAGACGTTGATCTCCTTCGATACAATAACCAAGCATTTCCACAAAGTTTTCATGTTTTAATCTTGAAACAGTGGACACCTATATCCAAAATAGGAAAAGGGAAAAAGGAAATTGTTCAACATGAAGCATAAACAATATACATAACATTATGGCAAAATGGATAATTTGCAAAAACAATTTTATTGCAGTTAGAGTGTAGAGTATGATATAATAAGTTATTTGCAGTATCAGGGTCTGGGCAAACCACAAACCATACCTGTGCTAGAAATTCATTATCAGGTTCAGCATCTGCTGAAGTATCAAGCTTCTTTACAGCCACATGTTCGTTTTCCAGAACAGCATAATATACTCTTCCATATGACCCCTCACCAACCAAAGCGTTGGACCCAAAATCATCTGTCTTTTCTTTCAATTCATCAAATGACAATGCAGGTACTTCAATGGAAGGCGGTTTTGCAGGATCACTGTTTGAATTTAAACCGTTTCCTGAAAGGCATATGTTGAATATGCTTATGATCTCAGCAGCAGAAGCATGGAATGCAGAGAGAAAAGGCGCCGAACAGTTATAGGCATGCCATGTAAAACCATGTCGATATTGAATAACATAAAACAATGAATAAAGTAAGAAGCACCTAAATAGAAGGCGACAGAACCACCTAAAAGTTCAATCAGCATGACATTCTAACTAATCAGTGTCCTCATCTGTACCAAACCTGCTACCTGAAATGCCTTGCGTAAGCTCAAATTTACCTGGCTTTGCATTGACAATATTGTAGCTACATTTGTATTTTTCTATATGTCTTTGACTATTATGTCATTTGAACGAAGAGGACAAAAGGTCAATCTAAGTGTTAAATACTACTCCAGTAAATTCTACTTGGTTATCTCTCGATAGAAGGATGTATTGATCGATATCATGTGTGCTACTAATGATTGCCTAATAAGCAACTAACAAAGTAGTAGCAAGCTTGTACTCAGTTCTCCTTTTGAAATGAAAATTTCAGGCGGGGTTGTTCCTCATCCATTGAGCTGTCCACGTAGCAGGCCTGAGAACCATTAATCTTCCTAGAAAAAAAAGAACGTGTACAGGTAGCTTGCTGACCCAGGCCTGAACTAGTATCATTTTAGACTTTCGAATTTGTACAACAATGTTTAAGTGCAGCTGTTTGATCAACAACATGGTGCATTTTTGTAATGAAACCGTCAGATTGCCGAACTTATATTGCTTACAACACGGTATATTCAGCTAACTTGAAATGTATCCAACATATCTTTAGCTAAAATATATGATAAAAAATTAGTTTCAAAATTTCCATCAGGCATGCCATATGGAATAAAAATGGGACTTGGTCTAGCAAAGAATAGTTTTCTGTCAAAACCAAAAGCTTGTCTTCACATGTTATGCTCTGTGCCGTTCATCTAATACAAGTTTAATCTACCACACCAGGGGCCAAATAATCCCACAATTACATCATCTGTCTTTCATTAATACAAAGTACAGACTAAGATTTGTGCTCTAATCATCTGTACGTTGATAAAGTAAGTAAGTAACGCTATAAGAAATATATCATAAACAACAGACGTACCACTTGTTCTATCAGGACTGCCTGTAAGTCCATTTTCGTTTTCAAGATATGGTGTGTCAAAATGACTGCAGCAAAGCCACCGGCGCATAGTGACCTATTCAACTCTGCTCTTGGTTCTTGTTTTCCTTCCTTCTCTGTTCCTTCATTTTAAATGAAAAAGGAAAAGCATATTTGATGTAAGCACCAATAAGTCTCAAGTTCCATGCAGCAGCCATTGCACCCAACATTTTAATTTTCGGGGAAAGCTTCAACAAATACAAATGGCAACACTAAACTAGCAAGTGCCTACTAGCCATTCAGTTACAGTAGTCAAAAACCATAAAAAACAAACAAACTGAGAAGAACAGATTACATATAGATGATTGCATGGTATGGCATTTCTGTGTTTATTTTTCATCGAAAAGAAATCAAGCTTGTCCAATTTGAAAAGAAACATATATTAGCTATTCTACCAGCCCACATTCTACTTCAACCAGAAAAGAAGATTTTGCATAGTCCAATTTGATGCTGGTCACTCACAAACTCACAGCTCACTATAATCTTAACACAGATGAAATACTAGTACACGGCTTCCACGATATGATCAACCAACAGAGACCTCTTCAGAGTCGAAACAACAGCAGAAAATTGCAGAGAGCCACAACATATTGCCGGAAGGACATCTCTAGTGTGTACTATGAGATATCCAGAGAGACACTGAAAGCATTGAGCTCAAACTCAGACATTCGATTACACTAAAACCGAGTCGAATCACCACCTTAATTTGAACCCACAAATAACCCGGATTTAGTTTCCCAAAATATCAAGCCACCCAAAACCAACGTAAATGCAGGCGGGACCCCTTTTCAGTTTCACCTCACAAAACCCAACCCGAGAAGGAGCGAAAGTACGAAACCCTCACCTGCTGCCGGGACCGGGAAGCACGCACGCGAGCAGTGGAGGCGGGCGGTCTCGGCCTGTTCGATTGGTTTCCGGGCTGGCGGCTCGCCTCCTCAGCGGCAAGGAGGAAGAGGAAGGACGGAGCCACGGAGGGAGCAGAGCAGAGCAGCGGAGGGCGGCGTCTGGCTGTGACTGAGCTGTGGGGAGGCAAATCATTTGGCCATTTCAGCTGGGCGGCGGAGTCGCCTTTCCGGCTTTAGCCTGCCTGTCGGCCTCCGCCGGCACCGCTCGCCTCGCTCTTTCCAGCTCCGCCGCGCTTTTCTAATGCGGTTGGTGATCATCCCTCCCTATTATTGCTTCGACTCACTCACTGACTGATTGATCTGCCCCCGTCACCTGTTCCCACGGGTTTGGTCGCCGTGGAGTTTGACAGTTTGATTGATTGATTGGTCGCCGCCGGCATATATATAATGAATACGCTTAAAAATTCGCTAAAAGCCGTCTGCTTTGATCGCCAACTCATTTTTTTAGGTGGCAAACAACTGTTCTTGCTCGACAGATTGCACGGAACTGCAACGAGGCGCCGTCTGTCCGTCGCTCTCATCTCGCCAAAAGAAAATTCCGCCGCCACTCCGGCCGGCACGTTCCAACGGACATATGGCTGGAGCGGGGCCCCGGCCCGGTGAGAATTTCTCCACGGCGTCGCATCCACGGCCTATCAGCCCATGGGCCAACGCAGAATTCATCATCGCTTCAAGGCCTGCTGCTCTCCAAGTCCGAGAGGAACCGGGCGAACGCCGCCCGCGACGCGGCCCGCGCCTCCTTCTTCCACGCCGCCGCGCGCGCCCTGAGCCCCCCTCCCCCTCCGCGGAGTCCACATCACGAGCCGCACCTTCGCCTCCACCTCGCGGGCACCGACGAGGCCCGTCGTGCTCGCGCTCGCGCCCGTGCACCCCTCCAGCTCCACCCCGACGGCCATGCCCCGCGCCGCCGTCACGAACACCTTGTTCATCCGCTGCTCCACGTGAAAATCGGCCAGCACAGCATGTAAACCCCTGATCACCGGGGCCTATCGCCGGAACAGCTCCTGAGCTGAACTCTCACGCACGCGAACGCAGTGGAACACAAAGCACACAAAACACAGATTTTTTTTGGTGCCGCAACCGAGCAGCCTTTTCATGACTCTATTGCAAACTTAAATAGAATGTACACAGGCCGATTTGGCCTTGACGATGAAACCTCCACGCCCCCACCATTGTCGCGCCATCCCATGACTCGGAGCATGCAGGCTTCGACGCGACGCGCAAGCCGTGGTCTCCGACTTGTCCGTGCCATCCCACGAACGAAACCACGGACGCGGTCACCACCACTACAGCTACAAAGAGGGAGAGCCGCTGCATGAACTGAGCATGCGTCTGGCCTGTACAAGACGCACCCGATCGAACCGGGTCCATTATTTGCTAAGAACTGAAAACACTAAACCTGGACTGAACAAACTGAATGAAAAACAACAATCTCCCCCTGAATGAAGTTTCGTTCAGCCCAGATTGACTACGCCAATCATCTCACGAAGCTCGCAGAACCTTGAACGCCCGAGCGCCTTCGTCATCAGATCGGCCAGCTGCTCCTGAGAGCTCGCGAACTCCAGCGAGATACTCCCTTTGCCGATGCATTCACGAATAAAATGGAATTTTGTATCAATATGCTTACTTCGATCATGCAGCACTGGGTTCTTGCTGAGTGCGATTGCCGACATGTTGTCCATCTTCAGTTGAGGCGTCTGAGGATCGTCGCCGGTGACATCCTTCAGGAGCCTCGTGAGCCACACCGCCTGGCATGCTGCTCCAGCACCGGCAATGTATTCCGCCTCGCAGGATGAGAGCGCCACCACCGGCTGTTTCTGGGACTGCCAGGCCACCGCCTTCTGTCCCAGGAAGAAGATGATGCCCGTCGTGCTCTTCCTGTCATCTGTACCCCCCCCCCCAGGTTGCTATCACTGTAGCCGATCAGCCTGTTGTCGCCGTTGGATAGCTTGGGGTAGATGATGCCGTACTCAATTGTCCCGGCTATGTACCGGATCAAGTGCTTGACCGCCGCCATGTGCTCCTGCCTCGGCTTCTCCATGAAACGACTCACAAAGCCCACCGCGAACGAGATGTCCGGGCGAGTGTGAACCAAGTACCTGAGACTCCCCACCATGCTTCTGTACTCGGTGGCATCGACCAGCGCCGTCGTTCCCTCCTTCGAAAGCTTCAGGCGAGCTTCCATTGGAGTGCTGCAAGAGTTGCAACCGGCCATGTTCGCCTTCTGCAGCAACTTACGGGCATATGCCGCCTGCCCGAGCGTGATGGCAACTTTGGATTGCCTCACCTCGATGCCCAAGTAATAGGACAGCAACCCAAGGTCGCTCATCCTGAACAAGCGCAGCATCTCCGCCTTGAACTCCTCGACTCCACCCGCCTTGGCTCCGGTGATGATCAGGTCATCAACGTAGACACCGACCACCACCCGAGATTGCCCCTTGCCGCGGGTATACATGCCGTGCTCACTGGTGCACCGCGTGAAGCCGAGATCACACAGGCTAGCATCCAACTTCTGGTTCCACGCCCTTGGGGCCTGACGGAGCCCGTAGAGCGCCTTCTTAAGGCGCAGCACCTTGTTCTTATGGCCAGCTGCAGTGAACCCCGGCGGTTGTTGAACGTAGACCTCCTCCGCGAGATCCCCATTTAGGAACGCTGACTTGACATCCATATGATGAACAAGCCAACCCTCCTGAGCAGCTACGGCGAGCAACATTCTCACCGACTCCATCCTCGCCACTGGGGCGAACGCCTCCTCATAGTCGATGCCGGGCTTCTGGACATAGCCCTTTGCCACCAAGCGCGCCTTGTGCTTCACGATCGCCCCCTGCTCGTCGCACTTGATTTTGAACACCCATTTGAGCCCAATGGCCCGGTGTCCAGGTGGGAGGTCGACTAGAGTCCAGGTCTTGTTCTCCTCGATGGAACTGAGCTCGTCCATCATGGCCTTCCGCCACGCCTCATCACCACGTGCCTCTTCGAACGTGGATGGTTCTCCGTCGATGGCGAGAAGCAGCTCCCCCCCAAACTCACGTGCAGCTTCTCCTGGGACTGGAGCGTTGCCGAGGACGTTGTCCACGGCGCGGAACCGTAGCGGCGCGTCATCGGCGTCGTCGTCCAGCACCGGCTCCCCTGAGGGTGGAGAGACGAACTCCACGCCCGGTGATGCTCTTGGTGAAGGCGTGATGTGTGGTGTAGCGTCCTGTACCGGTGTCGCAGGCGATGCCGCGATACCCACTGCTGGCGTCGAGGGTCCCAGCGAGGCAGACTCCGTGCCTGCTGGCGACTGTGGTTCGTGTCCGCCGCCCGGAACGGATAGCGTCACGTACTCCACCGTGAACGGCTCCCCCACCTCGGTGCTTGGCGCATGGGCAGCAGCAGCTTCCCAGCTCCAGGGCCTACCTTCTTCGAACACTGCATCGCGCGAGATGCAAACGCGCTGCGTGCTCGGGTTATAGAACCTGTACGCCTTGGACCCCGGCTCATAGCCGATGAACACCATGGGAGTACTGCGATCGTCCAGCTTGCGCAGGTGACCGCCGGCAACCTTCACGTGTGCTGTGCAACCGAAAGTGCGAAAGAAATGCACGGCTGGCTTAGTACCATACCAGACCTCATAGGGCATCTTCCCATCTACACTCCGCGTCGGCGACCGGTTCAGGATGAAGACGGCGGTGCAGACCGCCTCCCCCCAAAAACAGCCTGGCACGTTCATGCCCTTCATCATGCTTCGCGCCATCCCGAGCACCGACTAGTTCCGCCTCTCCACCACGCTGTTTTGCTGAGGCGTGTGCGGCGCGGTGAGGTGGTGTTGCACGCCATGATCGGCGTAGTGCTCCTCGAACACCTGCGCCGTGAACTCCCCGCCGCGATCTGTGCGCAGCGTGCCCAGCTTCTTGCCCAACTCGTTCTCCAGCCTCGCCTGCAGCCGGACGATCGCCTCCATGGCATGGCCCTTGCTCGCCAGCAGGACAAGCCACATATACCGGCTCCTGTCGTCCACGACAAGCAGGAACAGGCGCTTCCCGCCCGGTGTAGTCGGAGTGATAGGCCCGCACAGATCCGCGTGCACGAGCTCCAGTGATCTGGTGGCGCGGTACTTGCTCGCCGCCGGGAACGGCTGTCGACGTTGCTTCCCGGCGAGGCAGCTCTCGCAGATTTGCTCGATGTGATCGATCTGTGGGAGTCCTCGCACCATGTCCTTCCTCGACAGCAGTTTTAGGCCCTGGAAGCCGAGATGGCCATACCTTGCATGCCACTTCCAAGCCACGTCGTCCGCGTGCACCGCGAGGCATACCGGAGTACTGATGTTGCCGACGAGGATGTAGAGGCAGTTTTCCGAACGCAGCACCTTTGCCAGGAGTCGACGTCGCTGATCCCAGATCCGCAGGACGCCGTCCTCGATTAGCACCTTGTACTTGTCCTCGTCCAGTTGCCCGAGGCTGATGATGTTCGCCGTGAGCCTGGGGATGTAGTAGACACCCCCCAGCCTCTGGTGCTCCCCCGTCTTGCAGCTGAAGAGGATCGTGCCACGCCCATGGATGTCGACCATGGAGCCATCTCCAAACCGGACGGTTCCCCGCACGTCAGTGTCGAGCTCGGAGAAAGCTGACCGCACACCGGTCATGTGGTTCGTCGCACCCGTGTCGAGGATCCAGCGCGTCTGCCCATCGTCGGACTTCTCCCCGAGCTGGACGAACAGCTTGTCCTCCCGGAGGGACACCTGCTCGCGTGCCGTGGCCTGGGTGGATGTTGCCAGCGCCACGTGCGCCGTGGCCGCGGCGTGTACCACATCCTCCTCCTCGGTGAAGACCCACCGCGCCTGCTGGCACTCGTGCACCGGCTCGACGGAGATCGATGCGACCCCCATCATCAGTGCGGCCTCTGCCTCGGCCTCCGCGGCGTGGGCCTGTTCGTCCTTCTTCTTCTTGCGGCATTCACGGGCCCAGTGCCCCGTGTTGCCGCAGTACGCGCACTCGTCGTTGGCGAGACGCCGCTTGCCCTTCTTGCCGTCGCCGCCGGCGGATTGCTTGGAGCCTCCCACGCTCCTGCGACCCTAGGGCGGGCCGCCACCACGGCCGCGTCGCTGGTTCGAAGCCAGTGGGCGTCCGCCTCCTGACGCGCCCTCGCCGGTGATCTGCAGCCGCGACATCACCTTGGCCACGAGCTCGTCCTCGGTGAGGTTGAGACTCGCCGTGGCTCTGCCTCCGCCGCTGGTGAGGCCATAGCGCTCCTCGGCCGCCTTGAGCCTCCCGATCAATTCCTCCACAGAGATCTGATCGAGATCGAGCAGGGTCTCGATAGCCATCACAATCTGCGCGTACCTTGACGGTGTGGCCTGCAAAAACTTGCGGATTACTTCTGGCTCCGGGTACGCGGCGCCAAGAACCTCGAGCTGATTCGCGAGATCAGCGATGCGAACGCCGAATTCGTCCACCGTCTCCCCATCCTTGAACCTGAGATCTTGGAACTGGCGCCGGAGCGTGTTGGCCTTCGCCTGGCGTACACGGTCGACGCCGAGGTGCATCTTCTTGATCGCATCCCACGCCGCCTTCGCAGTGGCCTTGCTGGCCATGCTGCCGTGCAGCTCCTCCGGAAGCCCCAGCGTGATCGCCTCCAGCGCGTTCCGGTCGTCGACGAAGTCCGCCGTGCCGACATTCACGGCCTCCCACAAACTCCGCGCCTGGAGCTTGAGTTTCATGAGCGCCGCCCATGAGTAGTAGTTGGTTTTGGTGAGAAGGGGATACTTGTGTTTCCCGGTCTCCTCACGCACGACCCGGTGGATCACCAGGCCGCGATCGCCATCGCCGCCGCTGCCCGAACTGCCCGTGCCGTGACTCCCGCGTCGCGGCGAGGACGAGCGGTTCCTTCGTCGATCCATGAAGGCAGCAGCAATCGCACGGTCGCGTGTCCACCGACGGAACCTGACTCTCTGATACCAAATGTAAACCCCTGATCACCGGGGCCTATCGCCGGAACAGCTCCTGAGCTGAACTCTCACGCACGCGAACGCAGTGGAACACAAAGCACACAAAACACAGATTTTTGGTGCCGCAACCGAGCAGCCTTTTCATGACTCTATTGCAAACTTAAATAGAATGTACACAGGCCGATTTGGCCTTGACGATGAAACCTCCACGCCCTCACCATTGTCGCGCCATCCCACGACTCGGAGCATGCAGGCTTCGACGCGACGCGCAAGCCGCGGTCTCCGACTTGTCCGTGCCATCCCACGAACAAAACCACGGACGCGGTCACCACCACTACAGCTACAAAGAGGGAGAGCCGCTGCATGAACTGAGCATGCGTCTGGCCTGTACAAGACGCACCCGATCGAACCGGGTCCATTATTTGCTAAGAACTGAAAACACTAAACCTGGACTGAACAAACTGAATGAAAAACAACACAGCATCGGGACACCCGCAGTGTGTCACGAACGCGCCCGTGGACGGGTGCTGGAGGATATCCGCCTGCGGCGCCCACGACCTCACGACGAGGCCCTCCGGCAGGAACCCCTCGTGGTCCTCTGCAATAACCCCTCCGGCAGGAACCCCTCGTGGTCCTCGTCGTTGCCGGCCGGCGCGGGGATGAACCCAGAGGAACCGGTGCCCGGACCTGTCCATGCCCGCGTCGATCTCCCTGAGCTGCTCCGCCGAGTGCGCGCCCTTGCTCCCGAAGCAGAGGAACACGAGGCTGCGCTCCGGCCGCGCGTCGAGCCACCCCAGGCACTCGTGCGTCGTGCCTCTCCGGCCTGCCGTCCTCTCCGTTGAGCAGCGGGCCGATGCAGTAGACCGGCGGCAGCGCCCGCCAGGGGACGCACCGGGGATCCCTGCCTGAGGGCCTGAACGACCGGGCGCTCCAGCGACTCGAACGTGTTGACCAGGACGCCGCCGGTGGCCGTGCAGCGCGCCCAGACGTCCGCCATGGCCCAACACCGCTCGTCGTCCGGGTGCTCCAGAAGGCTCCGGACCAGGTGCGACGCCGAGGAACTGGAGCGGCGCATTGCCGAGCTCCCTCAGCCCCGTCTTCCTGCCCGCGAGCAGCGCCGGGACCTGGGTCAGCGCGGCCAGCGACGACGCGCACGTCGAGACGAACGTGTACGCGGGGACGCCCAGCCGCGCGGCGACGTCGATGGCGTCCACGCAGAACACGTCGACGACGAGGCAGCCCACGGGGACGGGGGTGGCGCGGAGGAAGCTCTCCAGCTCGGCGTTGTACCGCCGCGGCAGAAGGAGCAGAGTGTTGGTTACCTTGCTGGCGGCGTCGGAGTCGGACGGAGGAACCGGAGGGAGGACGTGGACGGAGATGCGCGGATCGGAGGCGGACAGGCGCCGGGCGACGGCGCTAGTTGCGGCGGAGCCGGAGGGGTCGATGAGCACCAACGTGACGGGGTAGCCGTGGGTGACGAAGGCCTTGGCGAGCTTTGCCATGGGGGTGACGTGGCCGACCCCGCCCGCGCCGGGGTAGAGGACGATCGTCGCCGCCTTGGAAGATTTCGTCTCGTCCAGGGCGAGAGGTGGATGGGCAGCGGCAAGTCAGGCAAAGATCGGAGTGATGATGTGCAGTGCAGTGCAGGTGGGGTGGAGATGGTGACCTGTTGATTCCACTGCTTCGCTCAAAGGAAAAGTACAGGAACGAAGATTCCTCTATTTTGTATGCTGTTCATGCGTTTGGAACATAGGATTGAGCATATCCTTTCTGTAAAGTTTTCTTTACCCATACATTTTGAAGGAAAGAAAACATCTGATCTAGGCCATTGGAAATTTTGCTGTGACATGATGCGGCATTGCCTAAGCTACCGAACACTACTACCGTGCATAAGTAGAAAAGGGACGAGACACAAGAGCCGAGGAAACATTTTTTTTTATCTATTCTCGTCACTTGTGTTCTCACCATGTACCAACTCCAAAACTTTGACCTACGATCTACGCCTGAGTGCTCCACTGCTGAGTTAATGACCTACCAAAGCTAATCTCAAGCTACCAGGTTTAGCAAAACAGGGACATCATTAGTCAAAATAAAATAAGATTCTTCTACTACCTCATTCCTGCATTACAAACGCTATAAAATTCCTGTGTTTTTTCATTACCTTATTTTTCCACCGTATTCCTTTTGTATTCATGTATCTTCTCTCGTTCCTACGTCTTTTATTTCTCCTTTCCAAACAGGGGTAAAGCTGAACTGAACAGTGAATTCAAGACTGGTAGGAATTGCCTCGACGAGGGCTCGAAGCAGGCCGGGATGCAGGCAGACAGATGGAGGACGTTCCTCAGGCAGCCCAGCCCCGCCCAACCGCAACTCACCAGGCTCGGCGATTGAGCATTGGCTGCCTCCGGCCCAAGTCACGTCCTTACACGCCGGCAGTGGCGCAGAACGTTTTTTTTTTCACACCGCAAACGTGTGCCACATTCTTGACGTGCTCCGAAAACGTGTGCACCCGCTTGGTTTCTTTTCTTTTCAAAGCACAGGTGGATTTCGGGATCGCTAATGCTCCAGGTGGACGTCAGTCCGGCATCGACGCTTATCCACAGTCGTCCTCCCCTCACAGTATATACATGATTTCTTTAAAAAAAAAGAAAAGAGAGCGACACTTTCCCCACCCAACACCGACCGTCACGGGCGCCTGCACTGCATCGCCCGCCCTTCGCTCGCTTTCTCCGCCGCTGGCGCCGCTCGTCGTGGGCAGCAAACCTGCCGAATCGACCGGCGCTGCTGCCTGACCGCTGCTCGCCCGTGGAGAGGGAGACCGCAGCCGCCGTTGCTGCCTCAACCACGAGGTCCGGATGCCTGATCAGCGGCCAAGAAGACCTCCGCCTCCAACGCGCCACGGCCCAGTGTCCACCTCCCACTCATAGCCATCGCCGGGAGAACCCTAGGAGAGGGGACCATCGCTGGCCAGGCCCAGACCAGGCGCAAGCGCAGCTGCCCGCTGCCAGGCCGCGCCACCATCCTCGGCCGCCGACTGGCCGGAACCGTTCGTTCCCCGCTCTACTCTGCGTCGCACGGAAGAATGGTGAAAAACACATGTTGTAAGCTCACACTTCAAATATTTCAGATGTTGTAGAGGTATGTTGTAAGCGTTTCATATAGATGTTGTAAAAGTAAATTTGGATGTTGCAATAGTTGTACACGTACCTATGTTGCAAGAGTCTGTCACCAATATTTCATCTATTTTTTCAGACTTATGTTATAAGCGTGTTTATTTGGATGTTGCATATATTTTACACATATGTTGAAAAATGTTTTATCTGAATGTTGCGTATGTTTACAATTGTTTTCAAGTATTTTTGCAAGTGTTTCAGATGCATATTTCAACTGTTTCATTTGCCTTTTTTATGTTGCAAGTGTTGCATCTAAATGTTTCAAAAGTAGATCGGGTATTGCACATGAAATAAGCGTGGGAAGCGAGAGGGGGCGCGAGCGGTCTCCACGCGGTCGACGTTCGGCGGCGTGGGCCCCGCGTGGCCGTGCGAGATGCAAGCACGAGCGAGCAACGTCTGGTCGACACGAGCCCATGCGTGGACGTGCGAAAATGGACTGCAGCCGCGGATGTCCAGACGTCCGGGCGCTAGCAGTGCCGTTTCGAGATTCACATAGTCATTTTAGATATGTTTTGTTAGCAAATAATATAGGACTTGTGTATTGTGTTGTTTGGGACCGCTTCGTTGCATGAATTGTGATTTTGCTCCTAAATCCGCAAGCTAAACGGGGTAGCTCCATGAGCTCTAGCTAAAAAAAGAAACCAAACAATTTTAAGTTTATGATACCAAATAAGTATCATTGAACTAGTTTTGAAATATATTTTTTGATTGTATAACCTATTTATATAGAGACATAAACATTAACACTATATTCTATAAATTTAGTTAAACTTAAGAAACTTTGATTTATTTCAAACCTAGAATTGTACTCTTGTTAGCATGGATAGAGTACCACACATCACCCTAGGGACATATGAGATAACAATTCTCGTAACAACGTCTATTCCTGGAGCTAGAGCTAAACTGCAAGATAAATAGGTGCAGTTGGTGGCACTACAACTCCACTAAATCTAACTCGGGATGTAGTTTGGTGCGGTGGAGACAGGAGAGTGAACCAGTCACCGACAAACTTATAATAGAAGAGCTTTAAAAAAATAGCTGCAAGGATTAATTCCTGGCGGAAGCGTAAAAGCACCCAATCTATATATTGGTTAACCTACTAAATAGCTGTCATTTATTTAGTATTTTACGTTCCAAATTATAAATCATTTTGATTTTTTTGATACATCTATTTTGCTAAGTATCTAAACATATATTATATCTAGATGTACAGTAAAATAGATATAAAAAAAAGTCAAAGCGACTTATAATTTAGAACGGAGGGCGTATAAGTAGTAATGATTTTGTCGGACGCACGTCCATCATGACTATGTGAATGAAGCATAATACATGTACAGTATGATTACAACTAGGGACTGTACATGTTGCGCAAGAAAAAGAAAAAGACCTCAAGATGCCCTCTTTGATGGGTGAAAGATATGAGCTTAGAGCAGTGTGCTTTTGTGTGAGTGGAAGAAGACGGCTTTTGAGCATGACACGTGACCGAGGGGAGAGACGTACGCAGTGCATTGCTTGTAAAACTTTTCGATCAGTTCCCAGCAAAGAATAAAGCACAAGATCTCAGATTTGTGGCGGACGGGCGGTGCGGCGAGACTTTTGGCCGTGGAAAGGCGTGTTTAAATTAAATTGAAACAAAAATAATAATTTTGAGGGTCAAAGTCTCAAAATAAAGGAGCATCTTGCCACACGTCCCAACTCTCCAACCCAATCATGGAAGCAAGACCATGCCATCGTTCGTTTTCACTCGGAGAAAGCTAGATATATGTAGCATTTGTCCCCAACCGAAAACTTAAACGTCCTGTTCGTTTGACTTGTTCGGCTTATAAGTCATATTTTTTCAGCCAACGAATAGTATTTTTCTCCCACACTAAATCAGCCAACAGTACTTTCAGCCATGACTTATCAGCCAAACAAGCTCAAGCGAACAGGACGAAAGCCTAAAAGGTACAGTCAGTATGAACCAATGTTGAATCTCTACAACTAAAAAGACTCGTCGTCTGATTACCGCTAATCACTTCACCCTCTCGTACATAATTGCCTCGCTAATCAGGCCTGTGCCGCGCCGCGCGTTTCGCCCGCCCGTGTTCTCTATGCGGAACCGCCCACGCGTGCACGACCCTACCTCCGCAATTTTTTTTATTTTTAACATATTTTTTAAACTATTTTTAAAATTTACACTGATTAATTTTTTTTAAACTCACACTTTTGACCGCGCCTATTCGTATGGCGCGACAAAATTATATTGCCGCGTCATGCATGAGAGCGTGGTAGGAGCGACGACCTGACAGCGATCAGGACCGCTGAAGGTTGACATGGCCGGACTACCGCGCCGCGGATTAGACGCGGCACTGACGCGGCAAGCTGCTTTATTACTTGGCGGGAGGTGCAGCAGGTCTCGCAATGATTAGCGGCTACAGCCCTGGCTTGACGTCGCTGGCAGCAACGCCGGCCCACGGCCATCGACACCTGCGCCTGTACCTCTATTGCATTGCATGCTCAGTCCTATCAACTTTCGACGATGTCTTTTCTACATGCACACGCAAGTTCTGCTGACCAGCAATGGCACTGGCAGCAAGTGTGACTTAACCGAGAGAGTAATACTACTGCTAAATGATTACTACTGCGTTGCTGATTTTTTTAGCTACACCATGAGTAGTGTGACTTAACAGAGCACAAGACAAGAGGAAATCTTATTGCTCGGAAACCTTCGGCTTGTTCGCTTGTTAGTTTCAGCCAGTCTAAACCAGCCAACAAATATTATTTTTCTCTCACAATAAATCATCATCAGCTAGCCTAAACCAGCTCAGAAACCAACCAGCGAACAGGCCGCTTAACTTCATGCACCTGGAACTACTTCTTCCGCCCCCCAAAAAATATGTTCCTATGATTTAAATTTTGTCTCAAAATAAATGTAAATATAGATTGAAGATGAGCTTTCTATGTAGGACCCACCAATAAAAAAACACCACATGTAATTGGAAAATCGAGGAATACTCTAGATAGTTTAATTGTTTTGAGTCTGTCTATTACACAACTATGTGTTTTATGCAGTTTCAACACATGAATTTTTTTACACCATAGGATTAAGATCCAATAGCCTCCACCCTTCTACTTCTAGCCTCCACAGATCACAGATCATAATTTTTTTTCTATGGAAGGACAAATCACAGATCCGTAGCCGCAGCCGCCACCGCCACTTCCATGGCCGGCATGGGCGCGGGCGCCTGGGCGAGCTCGCCGGTCACTGTCGCCGGTGCCGGTGGTCACCGGTGAGAAAGAGAGAGGGAGAGAGATAAAAAAAATCCATATGTTTTTTTTTGCTAAAATACACGCGTGTTGTATAACATTAATCAAACCTATCAGGTTGCCTAATAAAACAAAGCAATAATAATAAATCGTTTGCTAAATCTCACGGAGTAACGGGAGTGTTTACAGTAGGGCGAAATGCGATGACAAGCGAGCCTCGCCGTCTCTGTTGCGGGGACCCTAATCTCCGAGCCTGACAAGTGTCAAACTCCATCCATCCATCACCAACCCTCCGATGAGTCCAATAATGCGCCGAGCCAACCCCCATCGCCATGGATATCCTAGCCCTCCTCTTGGCCCCAAGCGACGGTAGCACTTAGGGCACCTAACACTCTCAGGATCTGGTATAAATAGTGATCTACATAGGTTAGAAAATATTGAAACTATTATTCACACAATACAAACTATTACTACTCGTGGTTTGTAAAGAAATTTTTTTTCTTTCATTATACCTCACCTTTATTTTCTCTCCCTTTTTTTTATTATGGACAGCTTCTCTCTCCAAACATATATAACTTCTGCAAATCACTATGATAAATATAGAGCACCTACTTTTTTTTTTATCCAATTTACTTTAGCTACTGGTAAAAAAAGTAGCGGTGGTGAAGCCCTTAGCAGAGCAGGGCAGCGCAGCAAGGCCACGCCCAATCCACGCCAGGTTTGTTTGGGCTTGTTTATTTAATAAGAAGTATTGTTGACTAATTTAGTATGAGAAAAAATACTATTCATTGGCTTAAAAAAAAAGTACGTCTTATAACCTACCAGCTCAAACGAACAGGCGCCAATCTGCACTGTGAAAGGCCAGAAGAGCACACAGCTAGCGCGCGAGCGGGCGGGCTGTCTGGCAATTAGTTAGCGTTGGCAGCTTCTTGGCTTCCAGTCCTCCAGTTCCCACCACCGCGCCGCGTAGAGTGCCCTGCCAGGTGCCACAGCTGTGGGGAGCACCTGCTGCTGATCGCCTCATAAATCTCTCGGCGCGAGGCGGCCGGGCGGCGAGAAGCAGAGGACACGTGGAGGACAGAGGTCAAAGGAAGGAAGGAAGGGAGGAGAGGGCTAGTACTCAATGGCGCCGCCGGACGAGGGTGCGGCAGCAGGCGGCGCGCGGCGGTGGGTGCGGCGGGAGACGCTGCTGGGCCTCGCGCTGGGCCAGTTCGTCTCGCTGCTCATCACCGCCACCGGCTTCGCCTCCTCCGAGCTCGCCCGCCGAGGTACGTGTATACCTACAGTCCTACTCCTACACTACGCTACACACGCCGCGTCGCCTTCCCCGCCCGGCCGCCCGGCGGCCGCCGCCAGCCATCGCGCGGGCTGGATTGGTTCCCCCCCGCCGCCGCCCGCCGCCGATGACGGCGAGTGCTCGGTACAGTTGCCTGTTGGGAATTATTGAGGGATCGCGCACGCACGCACGTTCTGTGATGAAATCGATCGAAATCTGCCGGAAAGATTTGCGCTTTTGACTCTTCTGGTGGTGCAGCGACGAAGTAGGGGAATCTGGATCCTCTGCCGTCGACTCGCGACGCTTTTGCTCCAGCTCGACACAGATTTTTTTTCCCAACAGTATAAAATCTGTAACCTTTTTCGATTTTAAACATCGTGCCTGCCTTTCCGCACTTACGCAGCATCTGATGTCCTCTGCTGCTTCTGTGCTAGTTAATTCAGTGCCTGAGCTCTTTGACTAATCATTTCACTAGGGAAAAGTTGTTTTTAAATAATTGTTCTGTTTCAGTTGGTTTCAGCTCACTTTATACGTTCTGACTTCAGGGATCAACGCGCCCACATCGCAGTCGCTCCTGAACTACATTCTCCTCGCTGTCGCCTACGGCGGCGTTCTCCTCTACCGGCGGCAGCCCCTCACGGTATGCAATGCATCCTTCAAAGTTCCAACTGTTACTTCAGAGTGAGCTGTCATGTCAGAAAGTTCATACACGGAAAATGTTCAGTGTCGTAAAGAACCTGTTGATTCCTGTTCTTGGCCATTTGCGGCTTCTCGAGCGCCTGGCCATCCTTTGGCTTATTCCATTTTGACCTCCTGTCCTTTCTACACCGTTGAAGCTTGCTTGTAGCCTACAAGTTTGACATGTCACATGTGCATATATATATATATATATATATATATATATATATATATATATATATATATATATCTTATCTTTTCGCTTATCAATAGTCAGGGCCTGTGATCACTGCCTGTTATCTTGGTGTAGGGACAGGAGCACAGCAGGATTGATGCTTATTCTGATTCTGTTTTTCTGTTAGAAGCTCTAACTAAGCTCCTCTTTTGAAAGAAACTGGCACAGCCTTGCGGCCCTTCTTTTGAAAATATTCTGATTCTGTTTTCAAATACAGCTTGGTTAGTTCAATTTTTTGGTTGGCAGTCACAATGTTTATAGGTGGCATCATAATGCAGAATCTGTACTCTTTTCTGTGCAGATAAAATGGTACTACTACTTAATCCTTGGAATTATCGATGTGGAAGCTAATTATATCGGTATGTAGTTAACACAAAATTAAGCCATTATTTCAGTTTCTGTTGGCTCCATTAATGTTTTTGTTTGCTTGTGCAGTTGTGAAGTCATACCAGTACACATCTTTGACAAGCGTGATGCTGTTGGATTGCTGGTCAATTCCTTGCGTCATTGTTCTTACTTGGGTATTTCTGAAGACAAAATATGGGTTGAGGAAGTTCCTTGGCGTCGGAGTTTGTGTGATTGGCCTTATACTAGTTGTATTTTCAGACGTCCATGCCTCTGATCGAGCTAGTAAGAATATGCTTCTCACGGTGTTATATATGTGCCTATGTTACAGTCCCATATAAAACCAGCAATAACTATAAAGTACTTTCATGGGCATAGGAAAATTGTTCCATTTTTTAACATTGCTGAACATAGCATATTTCCCTTTTCCGTTACATTCTGACATGTCTTGCAGAAGGACCTAATCCATTGAAGGGTGATCTGTTTGTAATTCTTGGTTCAATGCTTTATGCTTGCAGTAACGTTACTGAGGTAACCAGCGACTTGCTTGGCTTTACTTGCATGTTACAACTATTTATATGATCATCGGTTGTTTCTTGTTGGTTGTAAAAAAACGTGTACAGAGAGATTTATCAATTCGTCTCACTGAAATTCAGGAGTTTGTTATCAAGAAAAGCAACAGAGTGGAGTTGATGGCAATGTTGGGACTTTTTGGAGCAATTGTCAGTGGCATACAAATGTATCCTTTGGAATTAACCCATTTTATTATTTTTCAATCATACCCTATACTCTCCTCCCGTCCGAGGAAATTTCTTTATTATTGTTTCCATGACATTGCAACAGTAGTATACTCGAGCGAAAAGAACTTCACTCGATTACATGGACTACTGGTGCTGTAAGTATCTCTCCCCATCTTTCTTGATGCCAAACATTCTGATTTCATTCCTTAAGCTCTGATCAATGCAAATTATAGATTATTTTTTCTACTATTATCCAGACATGGTTATGATTCTCCTTGCCATGGTCTTTTTCTGTTGTTTCAGGTGCTCCCTTTTGTTGGATTCGCAGTAGCAATGTTCCTGTTCTACTCAACTGTACCGATAATATTAAAGGTACTGCAGGATTGCTGAGCTTAACTGATGGTCTTGACTGCTAGTATGTACTTTCAGGTTTTTTTTTTACAAGTGACATTGCACTTGCATTCGCATTAATTCCCATGTCTGTTGCAGATATGTGGCGCAACCATGTTGAACCTCTCACTCCTGACTTCAGACATGTGGGCTGTTCTGATCCGCATCTTCGCTTATCATGAGAAGGTTTGTCCACTGCACTGCATTCCTCTGCACATTCAGAATTCCTACTAGGAAAACTAGATACTAGTACCTTGGTATGGAACATGCCCAAGTTGGAACCGGAGAGGACCCAGCTTGTCAAAGTTCATCGTTTCCAAGCAATACTCAAACTGACAAAAATGTACTCACTGAGCGTGTGTTTACACATGGCCAGGTCGACTGGATCTACTTCGTTGCTTTCGCCCCCACGGCAGGCGGCATCGTCTTATACTCATACAAGTATGGCTCGTTTCACCATCATTTCAGCTATGGCTGCAACCTGGCACGCTTACACATATAGGTTCTCACTACTGCTGAGACTATGGTTGCACGCAGGGGCTCCAATGAAGTGGAGCAGACGGCACAGGTCGCCGGGGCCAGCGACGAGCGTGGCAAGGACCGGGACGAGGAGGCTGGAACGCAGAACCCAGTGTGAAGCTCTGGTGCCAGCAATGGCTGCCCGTCTCCACTATCCAGTAAGGAGGTGCCATCGGCTGCTAGACATCCAGGAAGGAGGCTACTAGGCCAATAGGAAGAGCTTGAGAGTTCAGGCTTGACCGCTTGAGAGCGGCAATATTATCAGAGAATTTGATGAAGTGTAGCAGGACTTACTTGAATTTGACGGAAATAGTATTATTTATGTAAAAGAAGAACAGTTGATAACACACCAACAGTGAACCGAAGCTTAGGCTGATGCACTGCCAATTCTTCAAACTTAATCAATTTGACCTTATATAGTTCACGAAAGGTAAGGGCTGCAGTTCTAAGTGGCAAGCATAGCGATATGCAAGAACAAAGAACTAACATAACTAGGCAAGGCGTTGTTCGCTGGTCTCACAAAACCAGACCAGCCGGCTGGTTGCTCTCACAAAATACTGTTCATCAACCTGCCGCTATAGCGTTTTTCTCTCACAAAATCAGCCAGTTTCAGCTAAGTTTCAGACCAGCGAACGGGGCCAGGTCTTTGTTTACCCAGGGCCTAAATGTTTGGAGATGCAATCTCTAACTATATTGCTCCCACCGCGGGCGTCCATCCAGATGGATGACGCGCCACACTTTGCCTCCGCTTCCGCACGTGCTGCTCCTGCCTACGACGCGCGCCTCGCCCGCGACAGTTGCCCCCTGCTGTCGCTTGCCCTGCCCGTCGCGCGCCCGGTCCACACGGATTCGACCCCCGCGTCACGCGGCCCGCGCCGCGGCCATCCCTCGCCGCGCCCCCATCCCGTGCGCTACCTCTGCTCTCCCCATCTCTCGCTCTCTATCTCGTGTCCACTGGCAGTAGAGCGCCTCCCCGACCTCTTCCCCAACCCCCAACGCCGCAGGGATGCCTCGCCGCTGCCGTCCCTACTTATATCCGCTGGGCGCATGTGCCAAGGCACCTCGGGTCGTCCTCGGCCGAGCCTAGTGGTGGTCGCACGCCATCGCTAGCCGCCGGCTCCCACCTCGACGCCCGGAATCGACCGGCTCAGGCCTCCACTCCCCTATGTTGCAACTGCATGTTTCAAGTATTTCAAACGTTTCAGAGGTATGTTGTAATTATTTCATATGGATGTTGCAAAAGTAGATCTGGATGTTTGCACATGTTGCAAGTGTTTTAGAGGCATGTTGTAAGCGTTTGTTGAAAATATTTCATTTGTTTACAGACATATGTTGCAAGTTCCGATCTGAATGTTGCATATGTTTCACACATACGCTGTAACAGTATGTTCCTAATGTTCAGCTGTTTTAGTCTTATGTTGCAGTAACCAGTAAGTGTTTTTATGTTGCAAGTTGCAAGTGTTTAATCTGGATTGGATATGTTTCACATATATGTTGCATGTGTATGCTCCAAATGTTTCATCTTCTTTAGATGTATGTTGCATTCGAGTGTTTTCATGTTGCAAGTGTTTTCGTGTTTCAGATACGTTTAGAGAGTCATGGGGGCACGGCTTGGTGCCAGGGGATGGGCGCAGCGAGCTAGGGGGCCTACAGACGGGGCACACAGGTGCCAGGAGATGGGGCACGCGGCGCGCCAGGGGCTACGGATGGGGCGGTGAAAGGATTAAGATGCCCAAGAGGGGGGGTGAATTGGGCTAATTCTAAATTTTCTTCCAATAATTAAATCATACGGTTAGCCCAATTAACCCCTTGTGCCTAGAAAAGTGTTTCTATTAATCTAACGCACAAAGGACTTGCAACATATGTTCCAAACTTACTCTAGCATGACAATTCTATGAATGTAAGAACAAGTATTGAATTGCTCAAAGTAAATGCTCAAAGTAAATAGTGAGAGAGAGGAACGCGGCGATGTTTTGTCGAGGTATCGGAGAGTCGCCACTCCCCACTAGTTCTCGTTGGAGCACCCGTGCAAGGGTGTAGCTCCCCCTTGATCTGCGCAAGGATCAAGTGCTCTCTACGGGTTGATTCTTCGACACTCCGTTATGGTGAATCACCCAAAACTGCTCACAACTTGAGTTGGGTCATCCACAAGCTCCGACGGGTGATCACCAAGCTCCCAATCACCACCAAGCCGTCTAGGTGATGGCGATCACCAAGAGTAACAAGCACGAACTCTCACTTGACCACGCGAAGCCTAATGAGAACGGTGGATGCACACTTTTCTACTCTTGATTCACTAATGAGGCTACTCTCTTGGATTCTCAAATCTCAATCACCTCACTAGGACCTTGCTCTTTTTGGCACTCACAAACGTGTTTCTCAGCTGTTGGAATAAGCAAAAGTAACTCCACACACGAGTGGAGCTTCTATTTATAAGGCAGCCTGAAAAACGAACCGTTATGTGCCTCTGTGGGGTGACCGGACGCTCCGGTCATGTTGACCGGATGCTCCGGTCAGTTCAACCCACACACCAGTGTTTAAGTGTTGACCGGACGCTGGCAGGGTCCGATCACCACTGACCAGACGCGTCCGGTCGCATTAAACCCTCACTGGAACCTTACTGTACTCGACCGGACGCTGAACCCCCAGGGTCCGGTCAGTACTGACCGGACACGTCCGGTCGCAGATATTCTCTTCTAGAACCTTACTGGAGTCGACCGGACGCTGGACCTTAGCATTCGGTCACTTGACCACTCCAGCGTCCGGTCGCGCCAGACACAATCTCCTTGGTCAAATAAATTGACCGGACCCTACGGCTAGCGTCCGGTCAGCATTTGACCCTCCATTCACTTCCAACTCTCGATCATATGTGAATGAAGTTTGCTCCAAAGGATCTTAGGCATATGTAGGAGCTACCTAGTGCTAGTTTTAACAAGTGTGCACCACACCTAACTCACTAGACTTACCTAGGTCAAGCTATCCGTCCATACCCCCCCTTAATAGTATGGCCAAAGGAAAAACAAAGTCCTAAACTACTGTAAGTGTCTCTCCAACTCTAATCGACACTTAGAACTAGTCATCCTTAATCTTGTCGTCCATCCTTTGAAAACCGAAACGATTTTCATCATAGGGGCATGACCACCTTGATTTCCCAATTGATCTCCATTACTATGACATAACTTAATTGCCTCTGCAAAACACACGTTAGTCATAGTAATCTTGTATTGTTATTAATCACCGAAACCCAACAAGGGGCCTAGATGCTTTTAATCTCCCCCTTTTTGGTGATTGATGACAATACCACCTCGAGTATGTGAAAGAGTGAGGTTTTTGACATGCTTGGTACATATAAGCTTTTGTCAATAAGAACAAAGGAGTTAGTCAAGCTTATATGACCCAAGCCAACACGATGTACTCAAAAGATATAAAATAAGCATGAGTACAAGTAATAAAGCTCATTTACATTGGAGTATAAACGCGGAAGCAAAGGCAAATGAGCATAACACAAGTGATATGACATATATAGAGGAATTCAAAGTAGAGAGCACACATGTCATATATCACAATCACGTAGATAACACTATCACATAGATATAATAGTATGCATGAAAGTAAACACACGAATGTATAATAGTAATAGTGTATCACACAAATAAAGCTCCAAATATATATAATAGACTAATAGTTAACTAGGTTCCCCCTAAAAGACGCTCCCCCTGAGTCTACATACTCGAACCCTCTCCCCCTTTGGCGTCAAACACCAAAACCTAAGGGTCGGTCGGCGGGGCTGCAGCGGACGAGCCGGGCGCTGAGGTACGAGGTGCAAGCTGGAACTGGGCGCCATCATCATCTGACCCTGAGCTCTGTACTAACTGACCTTCTGTGGCTGGAAGCGTCGCTGAAGCGGTCTGGGTCTGAGCTGGGGCAGGTGCTGCCTGTGATGATGCTAGTATATCTGTCATAGGATCTAAAGATGCGATAGAAGAAGGGAGCCTCTAAGTAGTCACAACGACATGAGCTGCTGTAGAAGGACCAGCGACATGCATATGTGGCGGTGTGGGCATCCCTGTCAACTCGCTAAAAGATGCTCCAAGACTCCTAGAGACTGACGTGTCAGGCACAAATAGCAAGAGTGACTGATCCGATGTGAAGCCCGTCTAGAATGGCGTGAAATATGGGGCTACCACTGGCGAGGATAACCACTGGGACACCTGTACTATGGGAGAAGCAAACTGAGCTAGAGGTTGTCCCTGACTCTGAAGCTCACTGGGCTATACTGCTGGAGTCATCATAGTGGTAGTAGGCTGACCAATCTAGGGCGAAAGCTGTGGCTATGGGGCCCCAATGGCTATCACTACATGCTGCATAAATCCTAAAAGCTGCTGCTGCATGAGTAACTGCTGCTGATGCATCTGCTGCTGCTGCTGGAGGACCTGCTGCTGTCGCTGGAACTCGTCCTGACGAGCCTGAAACTGTGCAACGTTAGCAGCGGTCTCCTGAGCCTGTCTAGCCTGATCCTGCTGCATCCGCTCAAGGATAGCAATCAAAGCGGGGTCCGTCTGTGGGGGAGGTGGAGCTGAGCTGGAACTGCCGGCCTCTGCATCATGTCTGCATGGAGGCATCTAAGGAATAGGCAGGTAGTCGTCATCCGAACTATCACTAGACTCGCTCCTCTCCTCCTGAGACACAAGCTCCTCCTCCTCAGTAGCGGCTATACCTCTGATAATCTCGTCCTACTGAGCTGTGGACTCTGGTACATCTGGACAACGGCGAGGCTGAGCGGGTGCCTGTGGTGTGCTATGCTTAATCCTCTGTGTCATGTTATAAGCTGGAAACTCGGTGGTGGCACCTCTATACTCTACAACCATCTCAGGTGTCCTAACTTGTATAACCTTGAGAATAAGGAATGTGATCCAATGTGCATATGGAAGCTACCTACGACCCTTGAAGCCATCAGCTATAGTATCCTCCATCTCTGATAGAAGGAGGTCCCAAATATCAAACACAGTCTGCTACATCAGGGCGTTGAGGAGCCAAAGCTGGAGGCGAGTCAAGCCCTCTCTGTATCCCATCCTAGGAAGTAGTGTTCTCCTAATGATAGTCTCTAGAACTCTAGCTATAGGAGTAAGGTCACTGTGGTTCCTCCTTGACCCCTCACCAAAAGGCTCCTTGAAGCAGTGTCGCACAAGATCTATAGGGGGCACCAAACCACCATGAGGATGCCTGGGAGGCTCTGTCTATCCATAACACACCTCATGTAACCTGATGGGCTGCTCCTGTAGCCTCAGTATCTCCCTGGCCCTCTGACTCATCATCCTATAGTCTCTGCCTCTGAATGCAAAGTGTATAAAGTTATGCTGAGGGTCAATGTAGAGCGAAGCATAGAACTACCGAACCCAAGATGGTACATACAATCCTGTCCAACCAATCAGATCTATCAGCCCCGGCAGATATGCAAGGTAGGGGCGAATATGCTTAGCCTCTATGCTGTAGACTCTCTGAGATCTGAAGACTGCTCCACTATTTAGATAGGCATTATAGAAATCCTCCTACAGTGGCGTGTAGAAACCCTCTGCTGCTCTCTCATCCCTCCTGGGTAGAAACCACACATCAAACTCCACAAAGCGAAGCTGCTGAACCTGCTTGGCCGTGGTGGCCCTCAAGTCAAGGTGGGTCACTAAAGGCGGACCTTGTGGTATAGGCGGTGGGTGTGATCCCCTACGCTGAGTAGCTGGCCTCGGTGGGACTGGAACACTAGTACAACCAGAGCGGCATAGCTGTGGCTGGGGTGCCTGCTCGGTCTCCTTGGCCTCCTCGACCCGCTGACCCTCCTGAGGCTGCTGTGATGGCTGTCCCTCCTGTGTCTCCTGAGCTGGCTGAGGCCCCTGAGTCTGCTATGGCACTACTGGTGGGGGCTGCTGCTGTGACTCCTGCTGTGACTCCCCCTGAGGCTGAGGATCCACAATGGGAAGACGTCATCCTGCCATCATGATAGTCCTAGCTGGACTACCATGAAGACGCTCAATGCACTCAAGTCTGCCCTGCGCGTCTGGTGCCAGATGATCTGCAATGACAACTCCACTGTGGGCTCCTCCTCTCTCGGCATGCTCTATGGCCTCTGCAACTGCTGCTGCTCTCACTGTCTCTACATCAGGGTACTTGCGCTTCTTTGATGCAGTCTTCTTCGTCGCCTTGCCTTTTGGTCCTACAGGCTGGCGAGGCGGGGGCCTCCAATCATCATCTCCTGGACCACCACCAATGTTCTTGGTGCGAGCCGTCTGATCTGACTAGAATCACTGCCGCTGGCAAGATCAACTGTCCACTGACACTTTCGAGGCTTGGCCTCGATCCATACTCGCGAGCTTAGCTCCGAGTTTACTGTCAACTGCCCCTGACACCTCAACGGCACCAACTCGCTGCACGATGGAATAGATGGGTATACAAATAAATACAATATATCTAATAGATGCGAAACCCTATGAGAGCAAGCAATTTAGATGCGAAATAGAAGCGACTGACTTGCTACCTGACGAACCGGCGATCCGAGAAGAAGAGAAGCGACCCACGGGGAACCACTGACTCGGCAAGGGTTCGCGAAGCACGGCGTGAATCGGTGAAATCGATGGCGAGGATTGTAGTGCAAGGTCATGGTGATGCTAGGCTACTGGAGTACGAGTAGAGCGCAAGGGCTTGGGCAGTGGATGCGCTGGCGTAGGGCTAGCACGGTGGCGTGGCTCGGTTGGCACGGTGGCACGAGGAGGCGCTGCTGGCGGCGGTGCGCGAGCTGAGGCGTGCGGGGCTCGGCGGCGCAGGAAGTCGCTGCTGGCGGCGGTGCGCGAGCTGAGGTGTGCGGGGCTCGGTGACGCGGGAAGTCGCTGGAGGCGCGTAGGTGGCGAATCCAGCGAGCGTGATGCGGTGGCACGGGACGATGGGGGCGCGGCGATGTCGGCGGTGGATTAGGTCAAAAGAAATCGTCGGTGCTTTGATTAAATAGGGTGGCCCTCACGAGTCAGAAACGGAAAACAGGAAAGAGACCAGATGCTGCACGATATCTACTGACCGGACGCTCCGGTGGTAGTGATCGGACGCTACCACTCAGCATCTGGTCGATTCTAGATAGGTCCATTTCCTCTAGAATCATGACCGAACGTGTCTGGTGGACACCGACCGGACGCAGCCAGAGTCCGGTCAACTTAACCTTCGTCTTCATCACACGACCGGACGCTGAGACGCCTTTTGACCGAACGCTGAAAGACAGAGTCCGATCACTCCTTCACAACGAGTTCACCTCCAGTGAACTGACCGAACGCTGGACTGCAGAGTCCAGTGCAGCGTCCGGTCACTCTTTTCTAGTAAATCTTCAATGTTCCTCCGCGCTGCCTGTTCTCAATCAAGTCCCAACTCAAATAAGATCCAAATAAACACCAATTGGGACTGATGTGAGTGACCTCTCTCAAATCCTCATATTTTTCAAAATATTTTGCCTTAGGCTATAATTCTTTTTAAGAAAATAGGCAATAAGAGGGCAAATAGAACAAAACGACAAAACAACATTCATGCATATGCACTACTTGTAAGTAAATCTAGTTGTTTGTCAAGTTTGATCCAAGGTTAAGCTTCTTCACATGCTTTTCAGCGGTTATCTTAACCATGTTAGACAAGCCCTATATGCATTACCAAAAATTAAACATGTTGTATATTACAATGAATGCAGGGGACAACACAAGCTTAATTTTTAGTGAAGTTGCTAAAATCAAGCACATTGAGCTCATTCCGCAATCTACAAAATGTAGCCTCATCTAGCGGTTTGGTGAAGATATCTGCTAATTGATCTTTAGTTCTTACACCTTCTAGTGATATATCATTTTTAGCAACATGATCTCTTAGAAAGTGATGGCGGATATCTATGTGCTTAGTGCGAGAGTGTTGAACTGGATTATTTGCAAGTTTTACCGCACTTTCATTGCCACATAAAAGAGGTACATTTTCTAGAACTACACCATAGTCTAGCAAAGTTTGTTTTATGTATAGTATTTGTGCACAACAAGCACCCGTGGCAATGTATTCTGCTTCGGCGATGGACAAAGCCACACTATTTTGTTTCTTGGAGGACTAAGACATAAATGATCTACCAAGCAAATGGCACCCTCCGGATGTGCTTTTTCTATCAACTTTGCAACCGGCATAATCTGAATCGGAATAGCCAACTAATTCAAATCTAGCTCCTTTGGCATACCAAAGGCCAATGCTTGGTGTGTGCTTAAGGTACCTAAGGATTCTTTTTATGGCAATTAAATGTGTTTCCTTAGGACTAGCTTGAAATCTAGCACACATACACACACTAAACATGATGTCGGGCCTAGATGCGGTCAAATATAACAAGCTACCAATCATGGAACAGTAGAGAGTTTGATCAACTAGGTTACCTCCCTCATCTAGGTCGAGATGTCCATTGGTAGGCATTGGTGTCTTGATTGGCTTATATTCATCCATCTTGAATCTCTTAAGAAGATCTTTTATGTATTTTTCTTGAAAGATGAAGATGCCTTCTTTTATTTGCTTGACTTGAAAACCAAGAAAGAATGTAAGCTCACCAATTATTGACATCTCGAACTCTTTTGACATCAATTCACCAAATTCTTTGCATAAGTCTTCATTTGATGATCCAAAGATGATATCATCAACATATACTTGACAAATGAAGATTGCCCATCAAGCTTCTTGGTGAATAGTGTGGTGTCGACCTTCCCAATGGTGAAGCCCTTCTCAATGAGGAAGTTCTAAAGACGCTCATACCAAGCTCTTGGGGCTTGCTTAGGCCCATATAGTGCCTTGGACAACCTATAAACATGATTAGGATATCTAGGGTCTTCAAACCTAGAAGGTTGATCAACATAGACTAGTTCATTAATAAAGCCATTTAAAAATGCACTTTTCACATCCATTTGATATAGTTTCATTTCATGATGTGATGCATATGCAAGTAGGATACAGATGGCTTCTAATCTTGCAACCGGTGCAAAGGTCTCTCCAAAATCCAAACCTTCAACTTGGGAGAACCCCTTTGCAACTAGTCTTGCTTTGTTCCTTACAACAACACCTTGATCATCTTGCTTGTTGTGGAACACCCACTTTGTTCCAATGACTCTTGCACCTTTTGGTCACTCTTCAAGAATCCAAACTTCATTGCGAGTGAAGTTGTTCAACTCTTCATGCATGGCATTGATCCAATCCGGATCTTTAAGAGCTTCTTCAACCTTGGTAGACTCATAGCAAGAGACAAAAGAGTGATGAGCAATAAATGAAGCAAGTTTTTGAGATCGAGTCATTACACCCTTTGATGGACTCCCTATGATGAGATCTTATGGATGATCTTGTAGGAGAGGTGTATTTCTTCTATTGACCACTTGAGGGGGTGGTTGTGGAGCATCAACGTCTTGTGCTTGTACCACCATTTGCTCATGGAAGATATGAGTATCTTTATTTTCTATTCTCCCATCTTTTTCACCGTCTTGTGGTACACTTGATGAAGAAGGTTGATCAATGACTCATACATCATCTTCATTATCTTTTGGCTTGATGTCTCCCACCAGAATATTCTTCATAGCCTCCCTCAATGGTTCATCACCTACATCATCAAGATTCTCATGTGCTCCTTGGGAGCCATTAGATTCATCAAATCCACATCATATGTTTCTTCAACCAAGCCGGTGGCATGATTAAATACTCTATATGCTTTGGACTTTGATGAGTAACCAACAAGAAAACCAATATCACAACGTCTTTGGAACTTCCCTAGGTGTTGCCTCTTTTTGTAGATGTAGCATTTGCAACCAAACACCCTAAAGAAAGAGACGTCCGACTTCTTCCCATTGAGCAACTCATACGGTGTCTTGCCAAGGAACTTTTGAAAGAATAAGCGGTTGGATGCATAGCATGCGGTGTTGATTGCTTCCGCCCATAGAGCTTCGGGGGTGTTGTACCCATCAAGCATTGTTCTTGTAAGAGTGATCAATGTCCGATTCTTCCTCTCAACTACACCATTTTGTTGAGGAGTATAAGTTGCGGAGACTTCTTGTTTGATTCCAACTTCATCACAATAGGCTTCTATATTTGTGTTGTCAAATTCTTTCCCATTGTCACTTCTAATCTTTTTAAGCTTTACTTCAAATTCATTTTGAGCTCTCTTGGCAAACTTCTTGAAGCAAGATGCAACTTTGGATTTGTCATGAAGAAAGAATACCCATGTATACCTTGAATAGTCATCAACAATCACAAGACAATAAAGATTTCCTCCCAAACTCTTGTATGTTGTTGGTCCAAATAAATCCATGTGAAGGAGTTCTAGCACTCTTGTGGTTGACATAAAAGCTTTAGTTGGATGAGTATTTGCAACTTGCTTGCCGGCTTGACATGCACTACAAAGCTTGTCCTTTTCAAACTTCACATCCTTCAACCCTCTCACCAAATCATTCTTCATAAGCTTCTTGAGTGAGCTCATCCCAACATAAGCAAGTCTTCTATGCCATAGTCATCCAAATGTTATTTTGGTGAATAGGCAAGTCTTCAAATTTGCATCTTCGGAGGTGAAGTCCACTAGATATAAGTTGTATCTAAATCTATTGAATATCACTTGATTATCATCTACCTTGGATACAACAACCTCCTTCTCGGTGAACAAGCATTGGAAGCCAAGATCATACAATTGTCCAACGGATAGCAAGTTGAAGCTCAATAAAGCAACATATAGCACATTGGAGATGTAATAATCATTTGATATTGCTACTTTGCCCAATCCTTTAACCTTGCCCTTTGAGTTATCTCCAAATATTATTTTCTCTTGTCCATCTACCTCTTCATCTAGTGAGGTGAACATACGAGGATCACCGATCATATGTTGAGTGCAACCACTATCAATAACCCAATGACTTCCACCGGTCTTGTAGTTCACTTACACATAAGAGATTCAAGCTTTAGGAACCCAAACTTGTTGAGGACCCTTCACCTTCTCAACAAGTGACTTAGCCACCTAAATCTTCTTAGGCCTATTCTTGTTAGGAAGTCCTAAGAACATGACTTTCATCTTTCCACTAGAATCATTTCTAAGTATGTAGTGAGCATTGAAGGCAAAGGGTCTAGCATGCTTGGGCAAGGGTTGTGGCGGTGGAGTTTGGCACTCATGAGCAAAGTGGCCTTCTTGTCCACACTCAAAACATCTTTTTGGCTTTGGCTTTAGCTTTGATTGTTGTTGTTGAACTTAAGCCTTCTTCTTCTCTACACTTGCCATATATCCAATGCCACTTCTATCCATCTTCATGATGGTGTTCATGAGTAGCTCACTTTGGAGATGCTTGCCTCTTACAAACTTGCTCAATCCCATCTTGAGATGCTCTTTCTCCATCTTGAGCTTCTTGTTCTCTTCCTTGAGAATATCATTATTCTTTTCTTCCTTGAGCTTCTTGTTCTCTTCTTTGAGCTTCTCATTCTCAAGGATCAAACCTTCATCATGATCAAGAGTTTCTAGCACAATGGTGTTGTGGCTTTTCATCTCTTCAAGATCTTTCATGAGCTTTTCATTTGTATTCTTGAGCTTGACATATTTATTATAGTCATTGCACTCAACCACTTTCTTGCCTTTACCACTAGATCCTTGCTCAATGCTCTCATCAATTAAATCATCATATGATGTAGCTATATCAATCTTAGCAACATGGTTAGTAGCATCATGTGGCTTATTTGGTAAAAATTCTTGAGCAATAACAAGAGTATCATAATTGATCTTTAGAGTTGTATATTTATCTTTTAGCTTGTTGTGGCTAGTGATGAGCTCATTGTGCATCCACTCAAGTTTATCATGTTTATCTTTAAGCTCTTTCTTAGAAGATTTGAGCTCCTTGAGTTTGGATGATATAGCATCATTTGTTTCTCTAAGCTCAACATTAGCCTTTTCCAATGTATCGCATTTTACTAAAAGTGAATTATTTTTAGCATCAAGCTTTTCATTTTTAGCTCTACTCTTTCTAATGATCTTAGTGTATTTTTTAGTATTTTGACAAGATCATCATATGAAGGTGAATCATCATCATCGCTATCATCATCACTAGCTTGCTCATCATCACTACTATCATCATTATTAGTTACCTTGCGTTCACCCTTAGCCATAAGGCATAGGTGTGTAGAGTATAATGGCGATGGTGGCGGTGAAGATAGAAGATCAATAGCAATGGCGGCCACCTTCTCATTATCACTATCATCATCGGATGATCCACTAGACGAATCAATGTCCGTGAGCCAATCACCAACGATGTAGGCCTTTCCACTCTTCTTCTTGTGAAAGTTCCTCTTTTTGCCATCTCTCTTCTTATATGGCTTGTTCTTCTTCTTCTTATCTTCATCTTCATTACTTGAGTCATCTTTCTTGCCCTTGTTCTTGTTTTTGAACTTGTCTTTCTTGGGCTTGGGGCATTGATGTGCTAGATGACCAAGTTCACCACAATTGAAGCAATTCATTTTGGAGATTGGCTTTCTTCTAGAGCTTGTGAAGAACTTCTTCTTGCCGTCAAACTTGATGCCACTCTTGTTTAGCTTCTTTAGCATCTTGGCGGCTTTCTTCACCATGAGAGCAAGATTTTCATCTTCATCTTCTTCATCACTTGAGCTCTCATACTCAAGTTTTGCTTTGCCCTTATCTTGGCTAGCTTTGAATGCTAATTCCTTCTCTTTCTTCTTGGTAGAGGATGAGCCATCTTATGGCGTGATGTGCATATACATCTTATGAGCATTGATCTTTCCCAAGATTTGTGTCGGTGTAGCGGTGGAAAGATCATCTTGATGTAGCACAGTCACAATATGCCCATATTTGTCAATGGGGAGGACACTCAAGATCTTTCTCACAACGTCGGATGGTGACATTTGAGTAAATCCAAGCCTATTGACTTCCTCTACAAGAACATTTAAACGTGAATACATTTTATTAGCACATTCTTTGGAAAGCATCTCAAAAGAATTTAGCTTTTTAATTACAAGATGATAGCGTTCCTCACGCTCACTCTTGGTTCCCTCATAGAGCGCACAAACGTCCGACCATAGTGCATGGACGTCTTTGTGGTTCCTTACACGGTTGAACACATCTTTACAAAGGCCTCTAAAGATGGTGTTCTGAGCCTTTGCATTCCACTTTTCATAATTAACCTCATCGCCTTGTAAGTTAGTAGCATCCTGAGGTTTTGGGAAGCCTTGTGAGGTGGCTCTAAGTATACCAACGTCTAGAGCTTCTAAGTACGCCTCCATGCGGATTTTCCAATATAGAAAGTCATCTCCCTCAAAGATAGGAGGAGGTCCATCCCCATAAGACATCTTACTCTAAGCGATTAAGCTTAAAAACGTGAGCACGAGGCTCTGATACCAATTGAAAGGATCAAGATACCCAAGAGGGGAGGGGGGGTGAATTGGGCTAATTCTAAATTTTCTTGCAATAATTAAATCCTACGGTTAGCCTAGTTAACCCCTTGTGTCTAGAAAAGTGTTTCTATTAATCTAACGCACAACAGACTTGCAACCTATGTTCCAAACTTACTCTAGCATGCCAATTCTATGAATGTAAGAACAAGTATTGAATTGCTCAAAGTAAATGCTCAAAGTAAATAGAGAGAGAGAGAGGAACGCGGTGATGTTTTGCCGAGGTATCGGAGAGTCGCCACTCCTCACTAGTCCTCGTTGGAGCACCCACGCAAGGGTGTAGCTCCCCCTTGATCCGCGCAAGGATCAAGTGCTCTCTACGGGTTGATTCTTCGACACTCCATCGAGATGAATCACCCAAAACCGCTCACAACTTGAGTTGGGTCACTCACAAGCTCCGCCAGGTGATCACCAAGCTCCCAATCACCACCAAACCATCTAGGTGATGGCGATCACCAAGAGTAACAAGCACGGACTCTCACTTGACCACGCGAAGCCTAATGAGAACGGTGGATGCACACTTTGCTACTCTTGATTCACTAATGAGGCTACTCTCTTGGATTCTCAAATCTCAATCACCTCACTAGGACCTTGCTCTTCTTGGCACTCACAAACGTGTTTCTCAGCTGTTAGAATGAGCAAAAGTAACTCCACACACGAGTGGAGCTTCTATTTATAAGGCAGCCTAAAAAACGAACCGTTATGTGCCTCTGCAGAGTGACCGGACGCTCCGGTCAGTTCAACCCGCACACCAGTGTTTAAGTGTTGACCGGACGCTAGCAGGGTCCGATCACCACTGACCGGACGCGTCCGGTCGCATTAAACCCTCACTGGAACCTTACTGTACTCGATCGGACGCTGAACCCTAGGGTTCGGTCAGTACTGACCAGACGCGTTCGGTCGCAGATATTCTCTTTTGGAACCTTACTGGAGTCGACCGGACGCTGGACCTCAGCGTCCGGTCGCGCCAGACGTAATCTCCTTGGTCAAATGAACTGACCGGACCCTGCGGCCAGCGTCCGGTCGCACCGAAGCCAACGTCCGGTCAGCATTTGACCCTCCATTCACTTCCAACTCTCGATCATATGTGAATGAAGTTTGCTGCAAAGGATCTTAGGCATATGTAGGAGCTACCTAGTGCTAGTTTTAACAAGTGTGCACCACACCTAACTCACTAGACTCACCTAGGTCAAGCTACCCATCCATACCCCCTTAATAGTACGGCCAAAGGAAAAACAAAGTCCTAAACTACTCTAAGTGTCTCTCCAACTCCAATCGACACTTAGAACTAGTCATCCTTAACCTTGTCGTCCATCCTTTGAAAACCAAAACAATTTCCATCGTAGGGGCATGACC
Source organism: Miscanthus floridulus (assembly GCF_019320115.1). Lineage (NCBI taxonomy): Eukaryota > Viridiplantae > Streptophyta > Magnoliopsida > Poales > Poaceae > Miscanthus > Miscanthus floridulus. The sequence continues at coordinate 91,603,303 of NC_089587.1, read as the reverse complement.
ACCTTGATTTCCCAATTGATCTCCATTACTATGACCTAACTTAATTGCCTCTGCAAAACACACGTTAGTCATAGTAATCTTGTATTGTCATTAATCACCGAAACCCAACAAAGGGCCTAGAGGCTTTCAGGCGGTCTGGGGGCCAACACACGCTGCGCTTGTGGACATGTGCGCTGTGGGAAGGCTGGGGCGAGTCGCTCATATCGGATGGGCTCCTATGGATAGTATCGTATGGGTGGGGAGCTATGTCCGGACATGCTGCTGGGGCCAGATGTCCGGACGTGTGCTAGTGCCTCCCAATATCTAATGTAACAAAGAAGATCTCGTCGGTTCTACCATAGTCAGAACCACAGACACACAAGCTCAACAATATTATCACCATTGTGTAAGACATCAATAAGCCTAGGACTTAGGGTCCTCTTCTCGAACTGCCAATCAACATTAACATAATAGGAGACAATAGTAATAGTCTTCCTTAGCATTATTAGACGAGATATCAGATATAAGAGCAATGGGGCAAACATATTGCAAGGACTCTATACAAGCTTACTACAAACAATCATTGGAATACTTAGCAAAATCCCCAATGGTGGTTTTCCTAGAGGCGGTAACAAATCTAGGATTATGAGCTATGCAGAGATCCTCTCTAGCAATCAACTATACTGTTGAGTGAGCAACATTGGGATTGTACTCTTGATGATGGACATAGCCATCAGGATTAAACTTAAGCAGAGACTAAGCCATGGCACAATTGCCTTGTTGCCTAGGTTTGCATGTTTTAAGGTGCCTAATAAGCAAATGCTTAGTATCACTAGTGGAATGAGTAGACTTGTCTTGTGTCAGTGATCGCATTCATCCATCACGGGCACTCTGGTTCCTCAGTAGGTGCACTGTACCCGTGTTGATGTATGTCGTATCGGCCAATAACCTAAGAAAAAAAATCAAGAAAGAGGGTTCGAGGACAGTTATATTCACCAAAGATGGAGAGGAAGATACGGTTAGGGTTAGGCTTACCCACGCAATTGGAGCACCAGAGTTGCCATTCATGTCCAAGATCTAGACTAGGTTTAGGAGGGAGGATTGGTCTGCTCACAGCTCATCGCCTACTACGAAAGGGTATTAGAAACCTAAGTTTTTGAAACTACATCCAAACATGCCTTGAATATATCTAACTAGCTTGAGTGTTGAAAGGACCATGCATTTTTTTTACAATGGACCAATCATGCATTTAATCATGCATGATAACTCTAGATGAAGCCACTCCAGGAGGGGAGGGGGACATGGGCTGGGCCAGCCCACTTCTTACCCCTTAATTTTTCGTTTTCCCTTTTCTTTTGGCTCATCATCTACTGCTCTAAGCTGCTGAAGTTTTCCTTAAAGTATTAAGGCGTCACCTCAGCTCACGCCTTAGTGCCTGTTTGATCCCCATCTCTAAATTTTAGAGCTAACTCTGCTCCACAAACTTCACCGTGGGACAGCTCCACAAAAAGCTGAAGTTTATAGAGCACCTCTTTAGATGCTCTCACAATTCCACCACTTTTCCTCGAACAGAGTGCGTAAAGCTAAAATCATTTGGCTAAAAAACGTGAAGCGAAGCAGTCCCAAACACCCCCTTAAGCTCTAATGTGGAGTGGGCTAAAGTTTAGAACTAACTTTAGACCACCTATTTAGATACTTCAGCTCTTAAGTTTAGGGCAATGGATCCAGGCCCTCAGGCCCTTAGTTGACAGTAGCCATGCCTCACCTTAACACCTGGATAGCCATGATACACCACCATGAAATTTGATCCAGAAGGCCGAAAACAACATGCATATGAGCTTCAATATCAGAAATGAGGTGGGAGTACACAAGTCACATACGGTAGACCATTACAGGCTTGTTCAAACAGCAGCCACTTAACTGTAGCATGACCCGCATACTAGCTAGACCAGATAGCAATTAGGCATAATAACAGATATAAGGCCCTGATATGTGGCCATCCAAACAAAAACAACCGGTGTGAAACATGACCATGCTTGAACCAAGAGTCCATGTGTTTATGGAAGCCATGATATTTAAAGGAAGGCGTCCTTCTCGAGCAACTTGAGAACCTCATCCTGGTTGTTGAGCTTGGCAACATCGATGGGAGTCTTCCCATCCAGGTTTTGGAGCGTTCTGCAGTGCGCTGGAGACGGTCAAAGAAACATCAATGGTATCACACTTGGGAAAGGAAGGAGGATGATTTAGCTTACACAGCAGCACCATGCTTCAAAAGAAGATCCACACACTCCTTGCGGCCATATCCAGCAGCATAATGCAACGGGGTGTTCTTGTTCTTGTCCAAAGCGTCCACTGCAGCACCAGCCTCAAGAAGGATCTGGGCACACTTCAACTGAAATGCAGTTCACCAAATTCTTTATCACTACTCACTAGTATCAATAAAGAATGAATACATGTAACAAGTGTACCCATATCCCAAATGCATTTTACCACCTAACCTTCTAGATTATACTATACCTATGAAATCATGACAAACAGCATAAGATCACTCCTAGATTTTAATGTTCCAGCATCAATATAGCCTTATAATGCCAATCGTAAAGACTACAAATTGCAATTACTCTAAACAGCAAGATACTGAAAACTACTCTGAATAAAAAAAAGGGCGTACCCAGTGCAGAGAGCTCCCGCTCTGTGCGGGGTCTGGGGAAGGGTGTCAGTGGCAAGCCTTATCCTCGCCTGTGCAATGCGATGAGACCGCGACTCGAACCCGGGACCTTCCGGTCACAGGCGGTAAGACTCTACCGCTTGCACCAGGCCCGCCCTTCAAAAAACTACTCTGAATACCACAACAATTATCTCAAGGTTAGAGGCGAACCATTAGCAAGTCCTAGGAAGCTAATGGTCACCTGTGTTTCAAAAAACAGTCTAGGCCGCCACCTAGGTCCAAGTGTTTTGCAGCCCCTAACATGAGGTAATCAGTAGGACAACGATATAGCGCGACCCATCGCGCTATATGGAAGCGCGCGACCCCAATCTGTGCACCTGACATGCCTGCGATCGGACCCACTCCCCCTCCCCCGCCTCGTTTCCATTCGATTCATGCGTCCAAGCTGACACACTCGGCTGCCTTTTCTCTACGGTGGCTGCAGCTGTTGCTACATGTTTTTATGTCGGCAAATACTGTTGCTTTCTTGCAGCAGCAGCAGAAAGCGCTGCAACACTGACAACCGATCAGTTTTGTAGATCAACGCATGCAAGCTGACACAAACAAAAAAAAGCAAAATATTTTCTTTAAATTGCTACAACTTTTGAATGATGTATCCATTTTTAATTCCGTCTGCACCGATGTATTCTACGTGACGAGACGAACAAAACTAGACCCCACTTGCATATGTTTCAAAGAATTTTATTTTAGTAGCAATTTATGTGTGAATATGTGCTAGGAGATTTATCAAAGAAGTTACTACCATGTAATACTAAAGTTGTTACTGAAAAATATACTGAAGTTGTTACTGAAAGATTATTAGGAAAAACATTGCATAAGCTGCCAACTTAGGGGGTATAAGTTATTATACAACTAATATGTAGAATTTAGAAAGGCATTCGAATCTAAAAGGAAAAATGAACCACTGAAATAGCTACCTGAGACTGAAACTAAAATTGACAACCAGAAAATTGAACTAAAATTGATAAATAGAAACTGAAAACTAAAGTAGACACAATGAAAAACAAAAAAACTGAAACATAATACTGAAATTGAAATTACCAGATACTAAAACTGAAATTGACAACCAGAAAATATAACTGAAATCGATAAAACTGAAAACTAAAGTAGACAATGAAAAACAAAAAAATAAATATAAAACTGAAACTGAAATTGACAACCAAAAAATTAAACTGAAATTGACATATAGAAACGTAAAACTAAAGTAGACACAATGAAAAATAAATAACTGAAACATATGACTAAAACATAAATTGACAACCAGAAAATTAAACTAAAATTGACAAATAGAAAATGAAAAGTAAAGAAAAAACATTCGGCAAAATACGTAAATACTTATTATAATACTTGGATCAGCAAGAAAACACAAAAAATTGTCAACCCGGGGCCTCAACAATACTAATCCATTCTGCAAATTCGTTTAAAATTATGAGCTTGTGTCAAGCGTAATTTCGAGTATGTGGTAAGTTATTTTTTAGCAAGTGGCTACTTAGTTTGATCACCATAATCTATAAAATACATAAGTAGCTACTATATATACAACATAAGTTGCCACTATATTAAATATATATTAAAATATAGGCATAATGGGTCTAGTTTTATAGATCCTAATGGTGCAAATAAAACTAACAACGGACTAAGTATAAGAAAGTTAGCGTATTTTTAAAAGAAAGAAAGCAAAACAAAAATGTATGGAGCAGCCTACCTCTATCTCTCACGCTGCAGCAAAGCTCACATGCATTAGGCGGGCCAGGTTGCGTGGACGTGAGAGAGTCACGCAACGCTATCTCACGGTTTACGCTCACATGGACTAGGTGGGCCAGGACGCATGGGCGTCAGGCAGGCCAGGCCGCGTGAGCGCGGGTCGCACAGAAGCGCGACGGGTCGTCAATTAAAGTTTCCGTAATCAGTATGTATTAGCAGTCCCCCTAAATTTAATCGCAGTGCTAGGGGCTCCAAGGTGATACCTTCTTCACTTTTCATAAATTTATTAAGAAACCAGCTATGTTCAGTTAGATTTTATCATAGTTGAAAAATAACGGCATGTCTTTCAGACCCTAAACAAGCTAAATATTCAACAGCTGGCTGCTTTCTGAACAGTAATTAGCAAACTGCCACAAGTTTTAAAAACATCAAAAGAATAAGGCCTCGTTTGGATGCAAAGCATTTTTGGAGTATTGGATAAATACTACGTTTTTGCAAAATATTTTGGATTTCAAAAGCTGTTGGGTGTTTGGATACAACAACCTTGTAGTTTCTAAAACCATGGTTTTATCTAAACCGTGGTCTTTTTGGAGTTTTTTAGAAAGTCCACTCATGGCCTCTTTTTTCTAAACCACGGTTTTGTATGTCTTTGGCTTATAAAACCACAGTGTTTATCCAAACAGGCCCTAAAAGTTTCTGAAGACTTTAGGAAAATGGATATCCCATGTGTCTTGCAAATTAAATATAATTTTGTGCATAACTTGCCTAGTCATGTGGTAATTTTTGAAGTGTTGGTATCATTGGACATTCATTAGTTCCACAAGTTTGAATTTATCACGTATTAACAAGGCTGAGGAGATCGGCATACCTCACCATACCCACATGCAAAATGTAAGGCCCTTCTTCCCTCAGAGTCTTCTTCATCCTTGTCTGCTCCACCATCTAGTGCCTTCTTGAGACCCTATTGCATGAATTTTAGAAGGCAACATCAGCATATCAAAATCAAAACCCAGTAGCAAGGTGGCAACTGTATTTACTGAGACAGATAATGATGTTTAGAATAAAACATGCAACATTGATGACTTTATCAGGATCATTAATAAAACATATATCAATTTATGACCATGCGAACACTGAACATACTATTGCAGGTTCTATGGCCATAAAAGTCGATTTAAGACCAAATGGCGAATGACTGATAAGCAGAAATATCCAATCGTTAGCGCGCAAATAGCATATGTTTGTCTAGTGAATTTGCTGAGAACCAGAAAGTCGATGACTAGGGGTTAACTAGTCTGCCCTAATGTCTCAAGATAGCAATGTAAGCAAGATCATCTTATTTGAAAACATCCACATGATTATAGTAGCTACAAGAAACATCTAACCTAAAAACACCAACATGACTACGACAGCTACAAAATTTCTATGTTCCATTGGCATCACTCAGATTAAATAGATATATGGCAAACACCAAAAGGTAGTAATGGACATTGATTAAGTAGCTTTGTAGTGTCACCAGCATATAATATAAAAATATATGCAGAGTCCAAAACAATTCAATACAAAAATAAAAACCAAACATTCAAACCAATGTTCTCATTACCTCTTCATCACCAACGCTGGCAGTGTGATGGACGATTGATTCATCATCATCCCCACCTTCTTCCTCAGTTTCTTCAGGACCAGAAGGTTCGGCAGAAGAACCTGCACCAAACGGGAAGCTAGCTCCCATTGCCTCACCAATCTTTTGAAGAGTATCAGGGTCGTTCCAGTACCTAGATTAGGACAGGCAGGAATGTCACAAACAAAGTCTATAAACAAAACATATCTGTAGTAAATATGACCTACTTCATCATTGCAGAAGGACCCCCATTCTCTAATTCGTCAAGAATTGACTTCATAGCTGGATCTTCCTTAATGCGAGACATACGCTCTTCCAGCTGCTCCTTATGTGATGGACTACTAAAGGTTTCCAGCATACCGGACATAGCAGGATCCTGAGCCAAATAACTGAGACTTAGGGCACTGATAGACAAATAAGGCAATGGAAACCAGCCGGGGTTTTTTTCCAATGGTACCTGCATAAGAGCATTCCCCAGGCGCTCTGCCATTGTCATAAACTGGGGGTTTTCCATGACCTTTTGCATTGTTTCCATGTATTGTTGAGGGTCCAATGGAGGCATGCCCTGTTCACCTGTACTATGAGCACTTTTCTGTAGCTGCTCAGCCATCCGGTTGAATGCAGGATCCTTTGCAATTTGATCTGCCATCTCCTTTATAGATGGATCCTGCACATAACACAAGGGTAAACTTTGAAGCAATCTGCAAAGAGTCCATTAAATAAAAATAATGCAGATTCAGATAAAGCTAGAAGAAATGCAAGCATGTAAAACTACAATAATGTATTGATACTGACTAAGTGAACAACACCATCCTGTAAAAGTAATTAGGAAGATCAGTATGTACTACAGGATTTATATGGCCATAGAGGGGCATACGTTGAGCAAACTTTGCATAGAAGCAAAATCAAAAGGATTTGAAAAGCCTGCTGGAGGAACCCCTTGACGTTCGTCAGAAGATCCTTCGGATTTTGGAGCTTTCTTCTCATCTGCAAAAGAAAAGGATAAGAACAAAAACAGACATCATGTGGTAACTAACTATGACAGCAAAGCAAAAGGAAACGGCCATTGAAAGAAACTGATAACAGTTTGTTGAGTTCATAAATATGCAATGCATAGTTGAGCCAACATGGCTATCATTGAACTTATTTATTTTCAACTTAATGAATGGATTTAAACTACCTATATATAAAAAAGAAAAGGCAGACCAAATTACTAACACCCCCTAAAACCTAGAATCCCCCCGCCCCCCCCCCCCCCCCCCCCCCCCCCCCCCCCCCATCCCCACCCCACACACACACATAAGGATTAAGGAATGTAATAAACAAATTGAGCTGAATAGGCCACTTATTTTTCCTACTGCGACTCATTAGTGGGCAGCCAAATGAATTCGCAAATTCTCATCAAACAATTGCAGAAATATACTCTATTGCTACAAAATTAGTATCACTGACATCCCTTGCGTGCAGAGGCGGACTTCACTAGGGCTGAGGGTACAACTGATCCCCCGATTTTCGGCAGATAAACTGCTATCAGCATCAGTAATTCAGCATAACAAGCACCCCAACACAAGATCGAGCTCGCGCGGGGCCCGAATCGAGGCATGGGCGAATGGATTGGACTAGCGCTCTACCAGACACAGCAAACAAATCCACAACTGACTGGATGAACTGCAGCAGGTCGATCCACAGAGGAAGGCGCGGACTCGATTCTCCGTGCATAGCGAAGATCGGAGGAGAGTAGAACACAAAAAATCCAAGCAAGCGAGCGAGAGAGCCCCTCACCAGCAGATCCGGCCGGATCCCCACTCGACGCCATCGCGGTAGAGCGACGGAGCCGCTACTAGCAGGGAAGAATTCGAGGCGACCTAGCGCTTGCCCCGGTGGAAGCTGGCCCGGAAGGGCGAGCTCCGCCTCGGCGAACGGAGGAGGGTTCGGCCTCGCCCCGCGGCGGCGCTGCTGGAGGGTGGCGTGCGGGAGGGAGTAGGGTCGTAGGGACTAGGGACGGACGAGACGAAGGCACGAAGCGGTCGTCGGGACTCGGGAGGTGAGCTGGGAGGTGTAGGTGGGCCGGGCCGGAGGCGAGTCTGAACGGCCCGAGGCCCGAGGCACATTTGGCCTGTGGGCTGTTTGGCTAGATGGCCCATTTTTTTGTCTAGCTCTCGTTCGTGTCTCTCTCTCCCCTCCACATCCCGGACTCTGATGGCGCTCTCCCGGTCGCCGGCTCGCCGCCGCAGGGCACCAGGGCCCGATGGCGGCTGGAGCGACCTGGTCGCTCGCCGCTCGATTTTAATCCGCGAGGAGGTGGTGGTTGCTCCCACTCGCGGCAGCAGTACGCCGACTCGGTCGATTCATCGTTCCACGAATTAAAAGGTTCGGTTTTCCAGTAATGCACATAGGAAGTCCGATTTTGTCCTTTATTATGAGGGGGAAGAAAACCGTTCTTGAGCCATCTGTTTGTTTTTCTTCAGTAATTTTTTTTTGTGGGGTGGGGGTGGGGGGACGGATGCACACAGCGATGGAGGAAGAAACGGGAGCTGCAACATTTCAGGCTAATGTTCGCACGATGCGTTCATAGATGGCAATTGGCAATTAAGAAAGGTGGCATCCTCAGAGGAGCCACAGATGGCTGGGTGACTATGCAGTTTTCTTACCCTCCCAGGAGCCGGGTGCCTGCAACAAGCAAAAGTGTAAGACAAATGTCTCATCTTCCTCCTTATTCCTTCTCCCACCGGACCAGCTCCTTTGCTTGGGGCTTCAGTCCTTCGGATGACAGGGATCAGGCATGCATGGTGCTTTAGCTTTAGCTAGGTAATAATTTTGCTTGCCGTGTGGAACAGAAAGAAACAAAACAAGCTTCCTGATAAAATGTACAGAGAAGGAAGTTGTGAGGTCATCAAAATGGACATGTGTAACAAACACCTTGCACTTACTTCTCTAACACTACTTTAATTTCTACAATGCCTTTTGCTGCTGATTAGGAGTTTGCCCTAAAAGGTAATAACATGAGGAATTAATTAGGATTTCGATATGAGTCTGAGATTTTAAAGTTTACTGCCCTGTGTTGAGAATGCATTACTTTAGCCTCTGTCCTTTGAGTGTCCTACCAAGATACGATAGAGGACGATGTTGCTTTGTTCCTCCTGTCACCTTGAAGCAGAAGATAGGAATGTTCCATATTTAATTTGCAAATCAAAGTATCTTCTTTTGCTTTCCTTGAGATGCATGAAAGCATCAGCAAGTGGGTATCTTTCCTATTTCTTGTGCATATTAGCTCAGATCATCAACCTCTTCTTTGCACATTGTGTTGCTATGTTTTCCTCAATTGCTTTAGCCCCATATACTGTTCAACAATAACAGTGCGTGTGAGAGAAAAAAAAGGGTGGTGATGGAAGCAACAGGGCTTAGCCTTGGCAAGTCTGTGCTGGATGGAGCTCTTGGCTATGCCAAATCCGCCGTTGCGGAGGAGGTTGCCTTGCAGCTTGGCATCCAGCAAGACCAAGCTTTCATTAGGGATGAGCTTGAGATGATGATGGCTTTCCTGATGGCAGCACATGAGGAGCGAGATGAGCACAAGGTGATCAAGACCTGGGTGAAACTCCCACATCCATTAACCTCCAAACCAAACAGAGAACTGGAATGAACCCAACCCTATCAATCAAACAGGAAATGGGTCCAACCTAACCCAAAAATCCGGGTTGGATCGACCGTGGACTACAAAAGGAGTAAAAATTTGGTGCCAAGCTTCACGTAGAAGATGTACCCATCCCACCAAAAATAAACTACAAAATATTTGGGTTCTTAAAGAATTGATTGGATTTCAGGTATTTAAGGAGACCATAGATTGGGATAAGCATCCTGAACTACTGGTACAAGCAAAATCGATCTTGAAGAAGTGCAATGGACTTCCCCTTGCAATAGTCACCATCGGCGGGTTCCTAAAGAACCAACCAAAAACAGCTTTCGAGTGGAAGAAACTAAATGAGAATATTAGTGCTGAGTTGGAGATCAACCCAGAGCTTGAAGACATCAGAACAATCTTCAGTAAAAGTTACGATGGTTTACCTTATCATCTTAAGTCTTGTTTTCTATATATGTCCATCTTTCCTGAAGACCACAAGGTCAGCCAAAGACGTTTGATTCAACGGTGGACTGCAGAAGGTTATTCAAGGGAGATTCGTGAAAAGGCTGCGGACGAAATAGCTGATAGATACTTTATGGAGCTAATAGGTAGGAGCATGATCCTACCATGTCAAAAATCTATTTACAGTAGAAATGGAATTGACTCTTGCCAAATCCATGATCTCATGCGTGAAATCAGCATCACAAAGTCAACAGAGGAAAATCTTGTTTTAAGATTAGAAGAAGGCTGTAGCTTAAACATGCATGGGGCTGTACGCCACCTCACTATAAGCAGCAATTGGAAGGGAGATAAGGAAGAGTTTGAGAGCATGGTGGACCTGTCTCATATACGGTCATTGACCGTGTTTGGGAAGTGGAGGCCGTTTTTCCTGTCTGCCAAGATGTGTTTGCTGCGAGTGCTAGACCTAGAAAACACAGAAGATCTATGGGATCATCATCTTAAGGAAATTGGGAAGTTTCTCCACCTAAAATACCTCTCTAAGAGGATGCAAATTTATTGTGCACCTTCCAGATTCATTGGGTAACCTGAAGCAACTGCAGACTCTTGATATTAAAGGTACAAACATACTGAAGCTGCCAAATACCATCATCAATCTCAGGACGTTACAGTATATTTATGCTGGGAGTGAAAATCGTGTAGGATATGAACAAATTTATGAAGATATGCCGAAGCTGTTGCAGAACAAGATATTCATTTTGACTTTTTTTATCAGTGGCTTTTTGTGTTGGCTGTTGCGCACCCCAGATTGTGGATGAAGATGGCATATTTAATAGGCGCGATGCCTGTACTTTATTTTGCTGCGGCTTTTTCCCCATTGTACTCAGGGAGCTAAGCCGATATGGTGTTGCATTGCCAAGAGGGTTAAGAAAGCTGAGAGCGCTGCACACACTAAGTACTGTTAACATAGCTGTGGGGAAGCACATCCTAAAGGATATAAAAAGCCTCACCCACTTGCGCAGGTTAGGAGTGACAGGCATCATCAACAAGAAAAATTGTCAGGATTTCTGTTCCACCCTTGATGATCTCAGCAGCTTGGAATCACTGTCAGTGCATTCAGCGGCGGAGCCAGGTTTACATGGCTGCTTGGATAGCGTGTCCTCGCCTCCAAAAAATCTCCAGAGCCTTAAGCTGGCGGGCAGACTGGTTAAATTACCGGAATGGATCGAGGGCCTCCACAGTCTTGTCAAGTTGAAGCTTACGCAGACCAAGCTATCAGAGTTGGATGACATCATGCGGGGTCCTTGGCAAGCTACCAAACTTGGCCATCCTACGTCTTCTCAACGATTCATTCGAGGGAGCAGATCTCTGTTTCACTTTCCATCGGGAGGCATTCTCGAGTCTGATGTTCCTGGTGCTGTATTGCATGCGTGGCCTCAGGTGGGTGGAGTTTGCAGAAGGAGCAACGCCTAAGCTTGAGCTGCTGCGTTTTGTTGCTTATTGCAGTGATGTGAGTGGACCGATGTTTTCTGGCCTAGCATCACTCCCAAGGCTCAAGGAATTCAAGACGGACAACGATGACTACAACGAGGACTTCCTGAAGGACTTGCAGGAACAGCTTGCCGAGAACCCGAAGGAACCCGTTCTGAAGAGGAGCTGAGCCTCGAAGGTCCTCCAGAGTCGTCAACTGATCTATGTCATCTGGACCCTTTCTTTTATGTTATGTTGTTGTGTGCAAAATAATTGCCAGATGCCATTGAAATGTTTAGTAACTTCAGTTGAGTGATTGCATTACAAAATTGGTCCTGTATCTATTACGACGAATTGTATGAGTCCCTACCGTTAATGTGCATATTACCATTCTTTGTTTTCCTCTTGTAGTATGCCCTTGCGGTACTTACAGTTTAAGCAGAATCTTTATTTCCGACTAAATTTGTCCAGCATATGGGTCAGTCAGACAGCGGAGTTGTCAAAAGAACTGGGCCTCTGGTCTCAGAGAAAAAGTATTTGACAGTTGTCAGCTCATTCTAGCCCGGTGTCCTAAAGCATGTTTGATTTCACTGAGCACACAAAAATATCCTTAAGAGGGTGTGAAGGAATCTTTTACCTACCGGATTCAATTGGGAACCTGAGGCAACTCTAGATCTTGAAGGGACAAGCATATTAAAGCTGCCAAAGACCATCACCAAGCTTAGGAAGCTACAATATCTTCGTGCCTCAGGCATAGAGGACTCTGATTCTGATATTTATGAATACATCACTGAAGACTTACTGAAGCTACTGTGGCATATTTCAAAACCCAGGTTTTAAGTGATAGTGGTATGGATGGCAATGATAACAGGCGTGATGCATGCACTCTGTTTTGTTGTGTTTGTTTGCCACTTTTTGTCAAGAGCACATTTTTTCTTGGTGTTCAAATTCCAAGAGGGGTCGGGAAACTGAAAGCCCTGCACACAATGGGTCTTGTGAACTTCGCATGGGGCAAGGAGATCATAGAGGAGGTAAAAAAGCTCAGCCGATTATGCAAATTAGCAGTTGCTGGCATCAGCATGGAAAACGGTCAAGAATTCTGCTCAGCAGTTGCTGAACTCAGCAATCTGGAATCATTGTTGGTGCAGTCAAGTGGAGAACCAGGAATACAAGGTTGTTTGGATGTCTTGTCCTCACCTCCGAAGAAGCTGCAAAAGCCTCAAGCTGTACGGTAATCTGGCCAAATTGCCAGAATGGATCTGTGGCTTGCAGAACCTTGTGAAGCTAACTCTAAGGAACTCTAGGATATTGGAGCTTGATGCCACCATTGAAGTCCTTGGCAAGCTACCAAACCTTGCTAGCCTGTGTCTGTGGGCAAAGTCATTCCAGGGCGAGGATATCTGTTTTAGTTTTGATCAGGAGACTTTTCCGAGTCTGACGTTGCTGTAGCTGAACAACATTGATGGCCTCAAATCGGTGGAGTTGGAAGAAGGCGCAATGGTTAAGCTTGAGCTGCTGGATTTTTGTGGTAGTGAGGAAAGCAACACCGGGTTGTTTTCTTGGCTACAATTTATCCCAAGCCTGAAGGTATTTAATCTGGACAGCAAATCTTACAAGGATGATTTCATCGAACACCTTCAGGCCCGGCTTGCCGAGAATCCAAACAGCCCCATCTCAAAAAAAAAAAAAAAAAAAAAGAATCCAAACAGCCCCGTTTTGAGGAGGTACTGATCAAGGCAAAGCAGGTCAGTCGGACAAGGTCACTGCTTTGCTGCTTCCCTGTGTTTTAATCTATGTGTGTGCTAATCTACATTCGTACTAATGCTCCTGTGTTTCATTTCATTTGAATCCCTACAGGTAATGGTCGTGCCAGTGCCTGTATCCGGTGCGCAGGAGTGTGCCATGTATCGTCTATTTTTCTTATGTGCAGATGTGTGTATGTGCCAAATTGAATAACTGGCGTCCTGTAATATCAGACGCAATTAAACCGTGGTATATTCAGTTCAGCAATTGTAATATAGTGATTGTGGTGTGTATTGCGAATGGTATTAGTAATTCGTCTTAAACTATCGTTCTATGTGAGCATCACGGTGACATATAGGATATAGGCAGTGCTAGCGCCCGGATATTGGGACGGACGCCGTGGCTGCTCTCTGCCTTGCTCCGTGCTGTGTGCTTTGCCCACTTGGATTCCGCGCTGCCCGGACGATTCGTCCACAAGCGGGACCATCCGCGTTCCTCTGTTTCCCGTGCGATCTCGAAGTGTCGCGGCTAGATGGAGGGAAGTGAAGGAGGAGAGGGAGAGGAGAGGGCGAGGCGCGCCGTACGAGGAAGGCGCGAGGTAGGAGCCGAAGTCCTGCGGTATGCCACTATTCGTCAGCCACCTGCACCATTACAACATGTACAACAACCTATCTACTTTTGAAACATTCAGGTGAAACACTTCAAACATGCGTCTGAAACACTTACAGAAAAACCTGAAAACACTTGAAAAGTCATTGCAAAACATATGCAACATCTTGATAAAATCCTTGCAACATATGCGTGAAACATAGGCAACATCCAAATAAATACACTTGCAACATACGTTCTCAAAAAACAGATGATACATTCGGAACACGCTTGCAATAAACGTGTATAGCCATTGCAACATATGCAACATCCCGATCTTCTTTTGCAACATCCATATAAAACACTTGCAACATACCTCTGAAATATTTGAAACACTTGAAAACATACGCTTGCAATATGCGCTTCTAGGAAACCCTGGCAGGTGGGCGGGTGAAGCACTGCACTACAGGATCCGGCGCTAGGTCACGGTGGAGAAGGAGGATGGAGCCGCGACGCCGCGGAGGAAGTGGGGCCCGAGACGAAGATGGCGACGAAGAGCGCTCGGGGAGGCGAAGAGTGCGGCGTCACATAGCGGCTTGGAGAGGAGCGGGGACGGGACGTAGAGGAAGGCCGCCGGGAGTGCCGGCTCAGTTGTCGGTGCAGGATCGCGCGGCTACACGTGACGAGGAGGGGTCAATCTCGTGGAGTGGGCAACAGCGAGGCGGAAGTGGGCGTGTGGTGTTCGGTCAGACGCATGCCCGGTCCTTAGCATTACGAATAGGATATACCCACATAGGATTGAATTCAAAGCCTTCACTCTTTTGTCTGTCGTTTTTTTTTCCTGTCGTCTATTCAATTTTCGGCAGCACCTAGTGCTGTGTTGCAAACATCATTAGTTTACTGTTGACAAGTTTAGAGTTTACTATGGTTTAGAGTTTGCTCTGCTTCTTGTCTTGCAGATGAAACCCGTTGCAGCGGTGGCAACTGCTCAGCGTATGATCAAATTACATTACATGGCACCAGCAGATGGGGTTCATCTTTGGCGTTCGATCAACGCAGTAGCAGTAGTTCACATTCACCATACTCTATCCATGTGTTGCTTGGATTCATTGCAGCTTTTGCTACCAAGCAGAAGTATACACAACACGCACTTGGACACCACCGCCAGGCACCACAAAACCGGTTTCGCCCTAGCTCACGCGTTAAAACCAGGCAGCAGAAGTATACACAGTGCCTGTTTAGTTGCACTTCATTTTGCAAAATTTTTCAAGATTTTCCGTCACATCAAATCTTTAGACGCATACATGAAACATTAAATATAAATAAAAAATAAAACTAATTACACAGTTTAGACGAAATTCACGAGACGAATCTTTTAAGCCTAATTAGATTATAATTAGACACTAATTGCCAAATAACAACGAAAATGCTACGGTACTATTTCGTCAAAAAATTTGCAAACTAAACAAGGCCATAGCTTGATCCATGTTTTATGTGTTTTATGTTCACCTACTCTCCTCTAGGTGCCAGCGAGCCTGTTCGGCATGACTGAAAAATACTGTTTCGGTCGATTATTATGAGAGAAAAATACTGTTCTAACAGGACGTAAATAGTATTTTTGCCAACCAGCCAGCCAGCCAGCTGCTGGGTAGTACCACTGTGTATATCAGATGGCACGATGCGATGGCGACGACGACTGCCAGGACACTGCAGCTGTACGTCCACACCAATAATGCCATGAACGATGGTGGGTGATGCACATTCATTCACCTCGACAATGAAACACCACAACGACTTCTCTGGTCTCTGCCTGGTGCTGTGCCGTTACGCATTAACATTGCGCGCTCTGAGTGAGCTGGCTTGACCTTGACCCATGGCACCAGCAGGCCATGTGACTCTGACCGAGGCACTCGCGCTCGATCGGCCTCTGTCAACAACATGCAACCCGAGTGATTGATGTCGGCTTGCAGACTACACCTACAGGTTTTAAATACTCTAAAAAAATGCAATTATGAAATGCCCGGCAGCCAAACTAATTTGATCAAATTTATATTAAATAGTATTAATATTTATATCTTTAAATAAATTTATTATAAAAATATATTCTATAATTAATTTAATGATATTTATTTTGTATCATAGATATTAGTATTTTTTTATAAATTTAGTCAAAGTTTAAAATATTTGGCTCATCGAAAAACGAAAACTACGTTCTTTTATGGACGGAGGGAGTAACAGGTACGGAAGGCATTTAGAGCGGTCTCCTATGAGCGCTATACAAAATTTATAGCGAAACATGTTTTATTTAGTGGTTTTATTATTATAAGAAAGGTGTATAGGTGCGAAAATTTTATAAAATCTATATCTAATATGAAAATAGTAATTTTCTTCCTTCTGTTTTCACTCTCTTTCCGTCTGTCCCTCCTCACCCTCACACTTATTAGCTTTGAAGCTGCAAAACCTCTCTATCAGGGCGCCGCACCACTCATATCATGGCTCTGGCTACCCAAGCCTCTTCTTGTCGCATGGCACATGTGCATACACTGACTAGCTATTTGAGTCAGCATTTATTATGAGCCTTAGAATTTATTTGATTTAAGGTAGGGATAAGCCTAATTAATTGCAACAAAAACAGCTATCTTGTTATTATTATTCAAAAGCGCGCAACAAATTATACGTTCTTTTCCAAGCATGTTTGCTAACAAATACTCAAATACATATGCAGGGCTATAAGAGAATCTGTCTCCATATCTATTACTTACCTAGCATTCATTTAATCAATCAGTGTACCCACGACCATGATCAACATTCATATTCATTCAATGATCAAATAATTATTCAATATTTAGTTTATTACACCATTTATTAAGAAAACAATAGAGAGGCAAAGATTGTAGTTTTTTTTTATCAAGAGGCAAAGATTGCAGTTACCTAGAGTAAAGACTTAATATTTGCCTTAGCTACGATTAGCATGGTTTTGCGATTAAGAAAAATAGTAGTGTTTATAGAGCCACTAGCATGAATAGCGGATCAATTTAGGGGTCGATATCGAGGTCTGGCACATTAGGATAATCAGCTAGCTTGGTTCAGCTCATTATCCTATGGTGCAACCAATGAGGTTGCAAACGGATGTAATTTTAGCTCTTTCTAAAGTTTGATTAAACTTATAGAAAAATATCAATATTTCATAAAATAGGTATACTATGGAAATATATTTTAAAAAACCGAACAACACTTATGTGTATCACAAATATTGGGTCTTTATATAAACTTGGTTAAACTTAAAGTGGATTATATTCTTTTTTGGACGAGGAAGTCCTTATCAAGAGAAGGCCATACTGCTAGCCGCTTGCTATTATGGTTACTTTTCTCTGAAAGAATCAAGATGACCAAGAGGGAGTTGAATTGGGCTAATTCTAAAATTCTTTATAATAATTAAACCCTACGGTTAGCCCAATTAACCTCTTGTGCCTAGAAAATGTTTCTATTGATCTACCGCATAAAATTTTAGCAACCTATGTTCCAATCCTACTCTAGCATGGCAATTCTATGAATGTAAATGACAAGAATTGAATTGCTCAAAATAAATGCTCAAAGTAAAGAGAGGAGAAACATGGCGATGTTTTATCAAGGTATCAGAGAGTCGCCACTCCCCACTAGTTCTCGTTGGAGCACCCGCGCAAGGGTGTAGCTCCCCCTTATCCGCGCAAGGATCAAGTGCTCTCTACGGGTTGATTCTTTGACACTCCGTCGCGGTGAATGACCCACAACCGCTCACAACTCGAGTTGGATCATCCACAAGCTCCGCTGGATGATCACCAAACTCCCAATCACCACCAAGCCGTCTAGGTGATGGCGATCACCAAGAGTAATAAGCACGGACTCTCATTTGACCACGACAAACCTAATGAGAAGGGTGGATGCACACTTTGCTACTCTTGCTTTCACTAATGAGGGCTCTCTTTGGGATTCTCAAATCTGAATCACCTCACTAGGACCTTGCTCTTCTTGGCACTCTCAAGGGTGTTTCTTAGCTGTTGGAATGAGTAAAAATACCCCCACATACGAATGGAGGAAGTATTTATACAACCGTGTTCAAAACAAACTGTTATGTGCCTCTACGGGGTGACCGGACGCTCTGGTCAGTTCTCCCTGAACTCCAGTGTTTAAGTTGTGACCGGACGTTGGACAGTGTTCGGTCAGCACTGACCAGACGCGTCCGGTCATGATTTTCCCTCTCTGGAACTGTAACACCCCGGTGTTACGATCCTTTTTAGTGCCGCGATTTAGGCCTCAATAAAGTTTTCAAAACGAGTTTCTGGGATTTTTTATTTAAAACGTATTCGACACGATACGTGAATCCTGTGTGACGTAATTTCGCGAATTCAAATAAACGTCTAGGTAAAATTTCAGTGCGTAAAAATAGTTAAGAATTGCTGAACGACAATTCTGGCCAATCGATAACGAATGGTTCGTTCTATTAGATTAAGCATGAAAAGCGATGTTTATAAATAAAATAAAATCCGTTAATAAATAGAACGATATATATATATATATATATATATATATATATATATATATATATATATATATATATATATATATATATATATATATATATATATATATATATATATATATAGATTTAGAATCAAATTTAAATTCGAGCTTGCTGAATTTTTCCTGTGACTAGACGTTGCAAATTGACTAAAGTAATAAACCGTTACGGCAGTCCCTTTAATAAAGAACTTGTAGCAGTGCTTGTTGACCTGCTCCTCTGCGGCCTGTCTATGTCTGTCTCCGCTTCCTGCTGCTGCTGCCTTCTCTCTTTTCTATTGATGCTGTCATGTACGACTTTTCATTTCCAACCAATCATGTACTAGTACAGAGGAAATGGATGGCATGAATGCTGCTGCTCGTCCGTTCTCCCTCTCTCTCTCTCTCTCTCACGAGTCTGCTCCTTTGCTTTACCTCTGCTGCCCCTGTCACGTTGGGTCATTTTTATTTCCCTGTGCACGCGCTGGCTCACCGCTGCCGGCCACGCTGAGCAGTCCCATCCTGTCTCCGCGTTAGTGTCCTAGCATGTACGACGTTTCTCGCGCTGTTCCTCATTTCCTCCTTTTTCTGCTGTCGTGGAGGAGGCTCCATCTCCCAGCTCTAGCTTTTCCCTCTGCTCCACCGCACGCCCACACCAGCGCCCCCTCGCTTCTCCTCCTGCGCTACCTTCCGAGCGCCCTGGCCCGTGCTGCTGCCGCGCACCACGCCGTTGCCGCAGCTCCCCACCTGTGCCGGTCCTGCCTCGTAGCGCCACGCCCCGCCGGGTACCGCGCTAGAGTCGCTAGTGCCGACGCCGTCCCGGAGCCAGCCGCGCTCAGCCGAGTCGTAGCTACCGCACCCTGGAGCGCTGCCGTGCCCTTCCCTGCGACCTGCTACTGCCGCTCGCCCCCCGCCGTGGCCGCTGCAGCGCCACTGCCAGACCACCGCGCGTGAGCGCACTCCCCGCGTCACGTCCCGTCATGGCCGCGCGACTACAGTGCTCGGCCGGACCACGATCCCATGCTACTCCTCCCCGCCATGGCGCGCCTATGTCTCGCGTGTCGGCGTCCCACCGTTTTCCCGCTGCTCCTCGGTCTAGCTCTGCCACCGCTGCCTCTTGCCGCAGCACCCCGCCTCGCTGCCGTCCATTGCCGGCCCTCGTGAGCGCGTGTGCGACTGCCGTGGCCATGCCCGAGCAGCAGCGTTCCTTGTCCCGCAGCGCCCGCCGACGCCCGATGCCTGCACCGCGTCTCGCCGTGGCCTTGCGCCGAACTGCAACATCGGCGCCCCTCCTCATTTCTCTCTCGCGCACGCTTCAGCCATGGTCGCCGGATCGGGTCTGCCCGTGAGTGGTCCGACTCGAGAAGAGCAGCAGTCATGGCCGTCGCACGTGGAGTCTCGAGCAGAGCCACTTGATGTTCCTTGCTCGCGTGGAGCTATGGCCGTGGCCGCGCCCATAGCCATGCCTCTCCCCAGCGCAAGCTCACGCGAGTTCCATGGCTTGCTCTAGACAGCAGCCACTTCCGAGCACCCGAGCCCTGCGCGCCCGTGTTTCGCCGTCGTCCATCCCAGCACCATGAACGCCGGTGCTGTGGAGCCGCCCTCGCCGGCCATTGCGTCCGCAGCAACTCCATTGCCGGCCGGAGCTCCCTAGCTCCCCTGCTCCGAGCGCTCCACTCCTGAAAAAGATGAAGCATGGTGAGCAAGGGTATAAATCCAAGAAAACATTTTGTACAGGGTTCTTTACGCAAATATGTGTCACCGGGGAATAGTGTTTTTGTCTTGGGATGTAATTTGAGGAAAGTATAGGTGTGTCACTGCAAAAAGACCACCGCTGCCCTGCCTGGCCGCCTGGGCCGCTCGCCCATGATTGGGCCACCGCCTACGCTGGGCCGGTCTGCCGTTGGTTGGGCCGCGCGCGCCCCGGTGGCCCGCACCGCTTTGCTGGGTCGATGGCTGCTCGCGCTGCTAGGCCGCTGCCCCGCTGGGCTGGCTGGCTACTCACCCGCGCGACTCGCTGGGCCGTTCGCCGCCCGCACGCTGTTGGGCCGAGGTCGGGCCGTCGGCCTCTTTGATTTCTAGGGCGACTTCTCATTTAGCTTATAAGATAAATTTGTAAAATCCAAATAAAATAGTATAGGAATCCAAAAATGGTGGAACTAGTTTTGTTAGTCTCCTAAAATCATGATCTACCTGTTAGTATAGTTTGTTCACATGGTTGGATAATATTCTTGGGAGCGATATAATTATTCGAAGATACTTAATATTATAAGAAAATAAACTTGTAGGAACTTCCGTGATAAATAGGTAATAGTATTGGATCTGAAATCTTTACAGTAGGTTCCTAGCAATATTAGCTGCTCATCGTAATTTTTGTAGCTCTAGAGTAATTAGTTACTAGATAAATAATGATGTCCTATTACGAATAAAGAAACACCATTGGTTTATATAACTAAACTAATTGTTGGGAAATAACGCTTTATCCGATGACGTGTATATGTAGTCTAAGTACGGACGTCGTTAGAATTAGCCCGTAACTCGAGAGGCATACGTCGTACTTTATGAGTCACCGTTGCAAACGATTAATTATGTCTTTGCATTGCATCGCATGGCATATCATATAGGTACGATGATGGATCAACGGATTGATCGAAGGATGATTGGGAATCCGAAGATGGTGTACTGGTATTCTCTCCAGGAGATGCTGCAATGGGCCTTCTATCCAGTTGATGGTGGATGATCTGAAGATGTAGACACTAACTTTTTAATATATCTTACCCAGGCAAGCCCCGGTGCATAACCCCTACTTTCTGTAGTTTAAATTATATTTATGCATTAAGTTTCAAGGAGTTGAATGAAACCCACTTGCATATATATCTTTATCCTATGAGTCTTACTAGTATGACAGGATCGTGTAGATTGCTATGCTACAGGACTCCGGTAGAAGTCGAGTGATTGCCTGTCACTCATGAGATATAGGAAATATGTTACTATATGATTATCACCTGGAATATATAAAATGGTGGAAAGGAAAATGGTGACCGGGCAGGGATATGGTCTGGGTATTGGTGGGTGTAAGAAGTTGTGTCGCCGCGGAGGCGGGTCATAGCTTGGGTTACACCGTTTTTCCCTGTCTGGTCGGTTAAGGACCGATCATTGCATATGACTCTAGGCAGGTCACAGACTTATTATCCTGAGCACATACTTATGTATGGGTGCTTGGAAGACTTGTTGCTCTCTTGTCACAGATCCGGCTCTTTCCGGACCGACTGTTAGGGTTTCTTTTGGTGGAGGAGGTCCTTGCACCGCACTGAGTCTGGGACTCAGGGGCGGGGGCTTGGAGTCCTAGTTTGGATGGGGACCTGGACACCTGGGATAGGAGAGTGATGGGTTGGTCCTGCTTGTGCCCGAGGTACAAGCGGGGCGTGTGTTTTTGGGGTACCCAGCTGGGGGCATTGATTCGCGAATCGCCGGGCTATCCGGTACGGCTTGTCTACGGTTTAGCATCGTAGTAAGAACTGGAAGATGAAAGATGGAAGATGAACAAAGGAAATCTGATTGCTTACCACCTGCTTGAAAGTAGCACAGGTGCTTACATAGAATGGTTAGTTAATGAACCAATGCGGCTATTAATAAAAATCAAATATAAAGACGCACGCTTAGTAATGCTTCCTGCAAATGCAATAAACCCACAAGCCAGATGGCCTTGCATATCCTTGGAGTTTTTTCTTTTCTCCTATTGGGTAAGTCTTGCTAAGTACAATTGAGTACTCAGGGTTTTATTCCCCCTATTGCAGGTGACAGGTGGATGCTAGAGCTGACCTTTGTGTGTGGATTCCTCCTGGTGCGCTCAGCGAGGATTTCCTTTACGCTGCGATCGTAGTTGTTATTTATAACTCTCATCAAATACTTTATAAATAAAAGTTTCATAATCTGTTACCGTAGGCTATATATCAATACTTCATCATGTCATTAATAGATGTTTATTTCCGCTGTAACACTGATCACATGTTTATATTCCGCTGTTCAATTAAATTGTTTACAACTCTGATAATATGATTTCATTCTGCTGTTATATTAATAAATATTATACTCTGATGTTGTATTAAAAGTGATGTAAGAAATGGTTACGAATGATGTAAGCTTTATTCTCTCATTTGTGATCCTAATGGCAAACATGTGGATTTTCGGGTTCTCCCCTGGGGTGTGCCCGACGGAATCGAGTAATCTAGTGTTCTTCCTTGAGTGCTTAGTGTCTAATGGAAGACAAGCACTCCCGTGAGACATTAAATTAGGCGGTTCTGCCACAGGAACCTTACTAGAGTCGACCGGACACTGGGACTCAGCGTCCGGTCACTCACCTCTCAGCGTCTGGTCGCAACAGACAAAATCACCTTGATCAAATGAACTGACCAGACTCTACGCCAACGTCCGGTCAGCATTTGACCCTCCATTCACTTCCAACTCTCGATCATACGTGAATAAAGTTTGCTCCAATGGATCTAAGGGCTTTTTAGGAGCTACCTAGTGCTAGATTTAGCAAGTGTGCACCACACCTAACTCACTAGACTCACCTAGGTCAAGCTACCCATTCATACCCCCCTTAATAGTATGACCAAAGGAAAAATAAAGTCCTAAACTACTCTAAGTGTCTCCTCAACACCAAACGACACTTAGAACTAGTCCATCCTTAACCTTATCGTCCATCTTTTGAAAACCGAAACGATTTCCATCGTGGAGGTATGACCACCATGATAGCCCAATCGATCTCCATTACCGTGACCTAACTTAATTGCCTCTGCAAAACATACGTTAGTCACAATAATCACGTATTGTCATTAATCACCGAAACCCAACTAGGAGCCTAGATGCTTTCAATCTCTCCTTTTTTGGTGATTGATGACAATACCACCTCGAGTATGTGAAAGATATGAGGTTTTTAACATGCTTGGTTCATATAAGCTTTTGACAATAAGAACAAAAGTGTTAGGCAAGCTTATATGACCCAAGCCAACATGATGTACTCAAAAGATATAAAATAAGCATGAGTACAAGTAATAAAGCTCATTTGTATCGGAGTAAAACGCGAAAGCAAAGCAAATGGGCATAACACAAGTGATATGACATAAATAATTCAAAGTAGAGAGCACACATGTCACATATCACATAAATATCACGATCACATTAATATCATGATTACGATCACACTTAAGTAGTTTAATGCATAATAGTAAACATGAATGCATAATGTATCACACATAAAACTCCAAATGTAATAGATAAGCTATAAGCTAATAGATAGACTCCCCCTAAATGTATCGCTCCCCCTAAGACAAACATACTCGATCCCTCTCCCTGTTTGGCGTCAAACACCAAAATCTAAGGGTCGGTCGATAGGGCTGCAGCAGACGAGTCGAGCGCTGAGGTGCGAGGAGCGAGCTAGAACTGTGTGCCATCATCATCTAATCCTGAACTCTGAGTAGTCTGACCCTCTGTAGCTAGAAGCGGTCTGGCTCAGATCTATAACTGGTGCTGCCTGCTCTGATGATGCAACTAACGAAGGGAGCGTCTCTGTAGTCTCGATAATAGGTGCAACTGTGGAAGGACATGGGACATGTAGCTCTGGCGGAGTAGGCTGCCCTGTCAACTCACTGAATGAAGAACCAAGGCTCCTGGAAACTGGGGTGAGCACTAATGAACTCTGAGGCGGAGTAAAGCCCATATGAAGAGGTGTGAACTATGAGGCTAGCACTGGCGAAGCAAACCACTAGGACACCTGCTCTGTAGGTAAAGGAAACTTTGGCGCTGGCGGTCCCTAACTCTGAAGCCCACTAGGCTAGAAAGCTAGAGTCATAGAAGTGGTGACAGGCTAACCAAGCTAGGATGAAGGCTGTGGCGGTGGAGCCCCAATAGCTGTCACTACATGCTGCATAAACCCAAGTAGCTGCTGCTGCATGAGAAGCTACTTCTGATGCATGGCCTGCTGCTGCTACTGGATCACCTGCTGCTGTCGCTGGAACTCATTCTGCAGAGTCTGAAATTGTGCAAATGTAGCAATGGTCTCCTGAGCCTAGCGAGTCTGATCCTACCTCATCCGCTCAAGTATAGCAAGTAGAGCGGGATCTGTCTGTGGTGCAGGTGGAGCTGAACTGGAGCTACTGGCCTCATGGTTATGTCATCATAGAGGCATCTGAGGCATAGGCTAGTAGTCATCATCTGAGCTGTCACTGGGGTCACTCACGACCATCCCCTCCTGCTGAGCATCTAACTGCTCCTCCTCTATAGCTGCTATGCCCTTGATGGTCTCATCCTGCTGAGCTGCAGTCTCTGGCACCTCTGGACGATGGCGCGGCTAGCTACGAGTCCTCACTGCACTATGGTGGATCATCTGAGTCATATTGTATGCAGGGAACTCTGTAGTTGCACTACTATACTCTGCCAGCATCTTAGGTGGCCTCATAGTAACTGCCCTATGGATCAAGAATGTAATCCAATGAGCATATGGTAGCTGCCTATGACCTCTGAACCCTTCTGCAATAGTATCCTCCATCTCTGATAGAAGGAGATCTTAAATGTCAAACATAGTCTGCTGCATTAGAGAGTTCAGTAGCCATAGCTGTATGTGAGTCAAGCCCTCGCGATACCCTATCCTCGGAAGTAGTGTCCTCCTCATAATAACATCAAGCACTCTAGCAGTAGGAGTGAGATCACTATGTGTCCTGCTCGACCCCTCGCCGAAAGGCTCTATGAAGTAATGGCGGACTAGATCTATAGGGGGCACAAGACCACCGTGAGGGCATCTGGGAGGCGCTGTCTATCCATAGCAAACCTCATGTAGCCAGATGGGCTGCTCCTAAAGTCTGAGTATCTATCTGACTCTAGAGCTCATCAGCCTATAATCTCTGCCTCTGAAAGCAAAGTGAATGAATCTGTGCAGTGGGTCAATCCAAAGTGTAGCATAGAACTCACGGACCCAAGATGGAACATATAAGCCTGTCCATCCAACTAAATCTGTCAGCCATGGCAGGTAAGATAGGTAAGGATGAATATGCTCTCCAGCTGCTGCTACAATGGACTCAATGTTGCACACCCTCTGAGATCTGAATACTGCCCCACTGTTAAGATATGCATTATAAAAAATCTTCCTACAGTGGTGTGTAGAAGCCCTTTGAAGCTCGGTCATCCCCCCTCGATGGGAACCACTGCTCAAAGTCTACAAATCTAAGCTGCTGCACCTGTTTGGCCATAGCAGCCCTCAAATCTAAATGGGTCACTGGAGATGGACCCTGTGGTCTAGGAGGGGGACAAGAACCCCTCTGCTGTGTCTTTGGCCTCGATGTGACTGGAGCACGAGTATGACTAGAGCGGTGTAACTATGGCTAATGTGCCTGCTCTATCTCCTCGGCCTGCTCTCCCTCCTGAGTCTAATCTGCTAGCTGTGGTTGCTGTTGTGACTCCCCCTGAGGCTAACTCTCATCAATAACCACACGCCGTCCTTCAACCATGATAGTCCTAGCTGGACCACCATGACGGCGCTTAACCCGCTCAAGTGCAGCCCTCTATTTGGTGAAAGCTGATCTGCAATAACAACACCACTCCTAGCACCTCCTCTCTCTGCGCACTCTGCGGCCTCTGCAACTGCGGCTGCTCTCGCTGTATCTGCATCAGGGTACTTTTGCTTCCTTGTTGCTAGCTTCTTTGTTGCCTTGCCTTTTGTATCTATAGGCAGGTGAGGTGGGGGCCTCGAATCCTCATCACCGGGATGTCCTCTGACATTCTTGACATGAGTCATCTGATGGAGCTGAAAAGAACAACTGCCGTTGACTAAGATCAACTGCCAACTATCACTTCTGAGGCTTGGCTTCATTCCGTACTCATGAGCTAGGCCCCGAGTTGACTGCCAACTGCCACTGAGACCTCAGAAACACCAACTCGTTGCACGTTAGAATAGATCGGATTTATAAATAATTACAACATATCTAGAGATACGAAACCCTAAGAAGCAAGCATTAGGTATGAAATAAAAACCGAGGGCTTGCTACCTAACGAACTGGTGATCCGAAGAGAAGAGAAACGACACGTGGGGAACCACCAAATTGGCTAGGGTTAGGGTTCTAGCTCGACGAAGTTCGGTGATCGAGAAGATGTGGAGGCAGTGGCTAGGTCACTGATGAGGAGCAATGCAACATGTGCACGTGACTAGGGCTGCGGGCACGACGGCGCTGGAGCAGGGCAGGGGCACGACGACGCTAGGGTACAACATGGACGAGCTGCGGCGTGGGCGTGGTGGTGCAGTAGGGCGGCTCGCTAGGGCGGGGAGGCACGGCTGTGTGGCGACGCTAGCATGGGAGCAGGGGAGCGCGGCTGCGCGAGCGCGGGCACGGTGAATCAGGCACGGGATGCTCGACGAGCAGTGGAGGCGCGGCGGCGATGTTGGCGGATGCGGCTTTAGGTCAAAACTCCGACGCGATTAAATAGTGGCCCCCAACGTGACGGGAAAGGAAACAGAGAAGAGTTGGAATCCCGCACGATATCTTCTGACCGGACTTTCTGGTGGCAACGATCGGACGCTGCCACCCAGAGTCTAGTCGATTCCAGAGAGGTCCAAAACTTCTAGAAACACGACCAAACACGTCCGGTGAACCCCGACCGGATACAGCTAGAGTCCGGTCCTCACTGCCTTGATCGCCTTCGCTTGATCGGACGCTGAACCACCATCTGACCAGACATTGAACAGCAAAGTTTGGTCACTCCATCGCAGCAGGTTCACCTCCTGTGAACTGACTGGACGCTGGACAACAGAGTCCGGTGCAGCGTCCGGTCACTCTTTTTTTAGCAAATCTTCAAAGTCCTTCGTGCTGCCTGTTCCCAATCAAGTCCCAACTTCAATAAGATCCAAATAAACACCAATTGAGACTGATGTAAGTGACCTCTCTCAAACCCTCATTTTTTTAAAATATTTTGCCTTAGGCTATAATTGTTTTTAGAAAATAGGCAATAAGAGGGCAATTTAAGATAAACGACAAAACAACATTCATTCATATGCAATGCAATACTTGAAAGTAAATCTAGTTGCTTGTCAAGTTTGATCCAAGGTTAAGCTTCTTCACACGCTTTTACGGCGGTTATCTTAACCATGTTAGACAAGCCCTAAGTGCATAACCATAAGGTAAACATGTTGTATATTACAATGCAATGCAAGGGACAACACAAGCTCATTTTTTAGTGAAGTTACTAAAATCAAGAATATTAAGCTCATTCCGCAATCAACAAAAAGTCACTTCATCTAGCGATTTAGTGAAGATATCCGCCAATTGATCCTTGGTCCTTACACCTTCTAATGAAATATCATTCTTTGTAACATGATCTCTAAGAAAGTGATGGTGGATGTCTATGTGCTTGGTGCGAGAGTGTTAAACCAGATTATTTGCAAGTTTTACCGCACTTTCATTGTCGTATAAAAGAGGTACTTTTTCTAAAACTACACCATAGTCTAGCAAAGTTTGTTTCATATAAAGTATTTGTGCACAACAAGCACCCACGGCAATGTATTCCGCTTCGGCGGTGGACAAAGCCACACTATTTTGTTTCTTAGAGGACCATGACACAAGTGATCTACCAAGTAAATGACACCCTCCGGATGTGCTTTTTCTATCAACTTTGCAACCGGCATAATCCGAATCGGAATAACCAACTAATTCAAATATAGCTCCTTTGGGATACCAAAGGCCAATGCTTGGTGTGTGCTTAAGATACCTAAGGATTCTTTTAATGACAATCAAATGAGTTTCCTTAGGATTAGCTTGAAATCTAGCACACATAAACACACTAAATATGATGTCGAGCCTAGATGCGGTTAAATATAACAAGCTACCAATCATAGAGCGGTAGAGAGTTTGATCAACCGTGTTACCTCCCTCATCTAGGTCGAGATGTCCATTAATTGACATTAGTGTCTTGATTGGCTTACATTCATCCATCTTGAATCTTTTGAGAAGATCATTTGTATATTTCTCTTGAGAGATGAAAATCCTTTCTCATTTGCTTGATTTGAAAGCCAAGAAAGAATGTAAGCTCTCCAATCATTGACATCTCAAACTCTTTTGACATCAATTCACCAAACTCTTTGTAAGATTCTTCATTTGATGATCCAAAGATGATATTATCAACATACACTTGACAAATGAAGATATGTCCATCAAGCTTCTTGGTGAATAGTGTGGTGTTGACCTTCCCAATGGTGAAGCACTCTTCAATGAGGAAGTCCCAAAGGCACTCATACCAAGCTCTTGGGGCTTGCTTAAGCCCATATAACGCCTTGGACAACCTATAAACATGATTAGGATATATAGGGTCTTCAAACCCGGGAGGTTGATCAACGTAGACTAGTTCATTAATAAAGCCATTTAAAAATATACTTTTCACATCCATTTGATATAGTTTTATTTCATGATGTGATGCATATGCAAGGAGGATACGGATGGCTTCTAGTCTTGCAACCAGTGCAAAGGTCTCTCCAAAATCTAAATCTTTAACTTGAGAGAACCCCTTTGCAACTAGTCTTGCCTTGTTCCTCACAACAATGCCTTGATCATCTTGCTTGTTGCGGAACACCCACTTTATTCCAATGACTCTTGCACCTTGTGGTCGCTCTTCAAGAGTCCACACTTCATTACGGGTGAAGTTGTTCAACTCTTCATGCATGGCGTTTATCCAATCCGAATCTTAAAGAGCTTCTTCTACCTTAGTAGGCTTAAAGCAAGAGACAAAAGAGTGATGTTCAATAAATGAAGCAAGCTTTTGAGAATGAGTCATTATTCCTTTTGATGGACTCCCTATGATGAGATCTTATGGATGAGATTATAGTAGAGACAAATTTCTTCTATCAACCACTTGAGGGGGAAGTTGTGGAGCATCAACATCTTATGCTTGTACCACCATTTGCTCATGGGAGGCATGAGTGTCTTCATTTTCTACTCTCCCATCTTTTTCACCATCTTGTGGCATACTTGATGAAGGAGGATTGATCACTTGTACATCATCTTCATCATCATTAGGTTTGATGTCTCCAACCGGAATGTTCTTCATGGCCTCCCTCAATAGTTCATCACCTACATCATCAAGATTCTCATGTGCTCCTTAGGAGCCGTTAGATTCATCAAATTCCACATCATATGTTTCTTCAACCAAGCCAGTGGTATGATTAAATACTCTATATGCTTTGGACTTTGATGAGTAACCAACAAGAAAACCAATATCACAACGTCTTTAAAACTTCTCTAGGTGTTGTCGCTTCTTGTAGATGTAGCATTTGCAACCAAACACCCTAAAGAAGGAGACGTCCGGCTTCTTCTCATTGCGCAACTCATAAGGTGTCTTGCCAAGAAACTTTTAAAGGAATAGGCGGTTGGATGCATAGCATGCGATGTTGATAGCTTCCGCCATAGAGCTTCGGGAGTGTTGTACTCATCAAGCATTGTTCTTGCTAGTGTGATCAAAGTTTGGTTCTTTCTCTCAACTACACTATTTTGTTGAGGAGTATATGTTGCGGAGACCCCATGCTTGATCCCAACTTCATCACAATAGGCTTCTATGTTTGTGTTGTCAAATTCTTTGCTATTGTCACTTCTAATCTTCTTGAGCTTTACTTCAAATTCATTTTGTGCTCTCTTGGCAAACTTCTTGAAGCATGATGCAACTTTGGATTTGTC
Source organism: Miscanthus floridulus (assembly GCF_019320115.1). NCBI lineage: Eukaryota > Viridiplantae > Streptophyta > Magnoliopsida > Poales > Poaceae > Miscanthus > Miscanthus floridulus. The sequence goes on along the minus strand of NC_089587.1, from coordinate 91,573,145 downwards.
ATGAAGGAAGAATACCCATGTGTATCTTGAATAGTCATCAACAATCACAAGACAATAAAGATTTTCTCCCAAACTCTTGTATGTTATTAGTCCAAATAAGTCCATGTAAAGAAGTTCTAGCACTCTTGTGGTTGACATGAAAGCTTTTGTTGGATGAGTATTTGCAACTTGCTTGCCGGCTTGACATGCACTACAAAGCTTATATGGCTTGTTCTTCTTCTTCTCATCTTCTTCTTCATTACTTGAGTCATCTTGCCCTTGTACTTGTTCTTGTACTTATCTTTCTTGGGCTTTGTGCATTGGTGTGCTTGATGACCAAGTTCTCTACAATTGTAGCAATTCATCTCCAAGATTGGCTTCCTTTTAGAGCTAGTGAAGAACTTTTTTTTCTTGCCATCAAACTTGATGCCACTCTTGTTAAGCTTCTTTAGCATCTTGGCGGTTCTTCTCACCATGAGAGCAAGACTTGTATCATCAATTTCATCATCACTTGATCTCTCATACTCAAGCCTTGCTTTGCCCTTCTCTTGGCTAGCTTTGAATGCTAAGTCCTTGTCTTTCTTCTTAGTAGAGGATGAGTCATCTTGTGGTGTGATGTGCATGTACATCTCATGAGCATTGATCTTTCACAAGATTTGTGTTGGTGTAGAGGTGGAAAGATCACCTTGATGAAGCACGGTCACAATATGCCCATATTTATCAATAGAGAGGACACTCAAGATCTTTCTTACAACATTAGATGGTTGCATTTAAGTGAGTCCAAGTCCATTGACTTCCTCTACAAGAACATTTAAGCGTGAGTACATTTCATTAGCACTCTCTTTAGGAAGCATTTCAAATGAATTTAGCTTTTTATGACAAGATGATAGTGTTCCTCACGCTCGCTCTTTGTTCCCTCATGGAGCGCACAAATATCCAACCATAGTGCATGGGCGTCTTTATGGTTCCTCACCCAGTTGAACACATCTTTGCAAAGGCCTCTAAAGATGGTGTTTCGAGCCTTTGCATTCTATTTCTCATAATTCACCTCATTGCCTTGTAGGTGTGTGGCATCCTGAGCTTCTGGGAAACCTTGTGAGGCAGCTCTAAGTATTCCAACATCTAGAGCTTCTAGATACGCCTCCATGTGGATTTTCCAATATGGAAAATCATTCTCCTCAAAGATAGGAGGAGGTCCATCCCCATGAGATATCTTTCTCTAGGCGGTTAAGCCTAAATACGTGAGCATGAGGCTCTGATACCAATTAAAAGGATCAAGATGCCCAAGAGAGGGGTGAATTGGGCTAATTCTAAAATTCTTTGCAATAATTAAACCCTATGGTTAGCCCAATTAACCCCTTATGCCTAGAAAGTGTTTCTATTAGTCTACCGCACAAAAGTTTATCAACCTATGTTCCAATCCTACTCTAGCATGGCAATTCTATGAATGTAAATGATAAGAATTGAATTGCTCAAAGTAAAGAGAGAAGGAGGAACGCGGCGATATTTTGCCGAGGTATCGGAGAGTCGCCACTCCCCACTAGTCCTCGTTGGAGCACCCACGTAAGGGTGTAGCTCCCCCTTGATCCGTGTAAGGATCAAGTGCTCTCTACGGGTTGATTCTTTGACACTTCATCACGGTGAATGACCCACAACCGCTCATAACTCGAGTTGGGTCATCCACAAGCTCCGTCGGATGATCATCAAACTCTCAATCACCACCAAGCCATCTAGGTAATGGCAATTACCAAGAGTAATAAGCACGAACTCTCACTTGACCACGACAAGCCTAATAAGAAGGGTGGATGCACACTTTACTACTCTTGCTTTCACTAATGAGGGCTCTCTTTGGAATTCTCAAATCTCAATCACCTCACTAGGACCTTGCTCTTCTTGGCACTCTCAAGGGTGTTTCTCAGCTGTTGGAATGAGCAAAAGTATCCCCACACACGAATGGAGGAAGTATTTATACACCCATGTTTAAAACGAACCATTATGTGCCTCTACGGGGTGACCGAATGCTCCGGTCATGTTGACCGGACGCTCCGGTCAGTTCTCCCTAAACTCTAGTGTTTAAGTTGTGAACGGATGCCTCCGGTCACGATTTTCCCTCTCTGGAACCTTACTAGAGTCGACCGAACGCTGGGACTCAGCGTCCGATCACTCATCTCTCAGCGTTTGGTCGCATTAGACGAAATCACCTTGATCAAATGAACTTACTAGACTCTGCGCCAGCGTCTGGTCACTCTGGAACCAGCGTCCAGCTAGCATTTGACCCTCCATTCACTTCCAACTCTTGATCATACGTGAATGAAGTTTGCTCCAATGAATCTAAGGGCTTTTTAGGAGCTACCTAGTGCTAGATTTAGCAAGTGTGCACCACGCCTAACTCACTAGACTCACCTAGGTCAAGCTACCCATCCATACCCCCCTTAATAGTACGGCCAAAGGAAAAACAAAGTCCTAAACTACTCTAAGTGTCTCCTCAACACCAAATGACACTTAGAACTAGTCCATCCTTAACCTTGTTGTCCATCCTTTGAAAACCGAAATGATTTCCATCGTAGAGGCATGGCCACCATGATAGCCCAATCGATCTCTATTACCGTGACCTAACTTAATTGCCTCTACAAAACACATGTTAGTTATAGTAATCACATATTGTCATTAATCACTGAAACTCAACTAGGGGCCTAGATGCTTTCACTCTCTATACATGGCCAGACTGGGCCACACACCACAGCACTGGCACGAGCACGGCCAAGCATGCCACGGGTAGGCATGGCACTACGCAACACGATAGCTTAGCTGTGCCATGCCTGATAGTGCCGTCGTACCACTGTCTTGGCCTAGGCACGGCACTACGGCCGCTTATCCGTGCCATGCCGTGCCGTGCCACCGAGCACGGTGGCTAAAAGGTCCTTGTGTAGTTTTGGTAATTAAGTGACAACTTAGGTGGACTAATTGTGTTTTTGTGAGGTACACAGGTGATTAGTCCATAGGTATATGTGTGTGAGCAACATATGCCATGAAGGTGAAAATGGCTTGGAGATGTTGCAAAGCTCACACATGTGATGATGAAGGAGCTCATTACAAATGAGACATGACATTGAGTCATGTGATCAAGGTGAAGAAGACCAAGACATAACTTGGCTTGATGGACCGGTTGCAAGCGTGAAGGGCAAGTTGGAGGCTTTGGAGAGATGGACCGCGTGGCGGTAAAGCTTAAGCAAGACTTGGCGCCGATGGACGAAAGCAACGGTGAAAAGCAAGTGAAGTCAAGATTGATGAACCAATATGATCACGTGATAATATGAAGTGGATCACATCATTGTTGATCGGGTTGGTGCATGTGTTGCATCGACATTGGAGGAGATGGAATGGAATGCGCAAGGCAAAGGTATAACCTAGGGCATTTCATTTCATCGGTCATAGGTGTGTAGAGAAGTTTATCACCGGATTTAGGATAGATGGCCCTACTATCAAGATGGGCAAACTTGTTTGCATATCGATCATCTAGTGCCACTCGAGTGATCTAACTTTGCATCGTTGCTAGGATCGAGTGGCGTGGCAAGTTGAGTGGCTAATCCTTTGAGAAATGTTTGTGAAAAGCTAACACACATACACATGGTGGTGCACACTTGGTGGTGTTGGCACATTTATAAAGGAGAAGAAGTTGGAGTTGATGTGGATCAACTTGGTGAAGGAACGGAGGCAAGGGTTCGAAACTCCACCGGCGGAGTGTCTGCCCGTAGAGTGCGGACAGTCCGACGGTGCCACCGATGCCCTATACAGAAAAGATAGGGTTTCATAGAGTGGACCGGATGCTGGGGGCCCGCGTCCGGTCAGTGGTGGCAGAGAGCGTGCAGGCGTCGGTCTTCGACTGGACGCTGGCGCTAAAAGTGACCGGATGCTGGCAGGGTGCATCCGGTCAGGCTGACGTACGGTGACGTAGGCGACGTAGAAAAGTTGAAGAAGGATCGGACGCTGATGCTGCGTTCGATCGTGACCGACCGGACGTGTCCGGTCGCGATTGGAACCTTACTGGAAATGATCGGACGCTGGGGTCCTGCATCCGGTTACTTTGAGCTGCTGCGTCCGGTCATCACTTGATCGTTGAGATCGAGCGACTGAGTTTGAACAGAAGCGACACGTGGTGAGCATCCATTGACCAGACACTGAGGTCCTACGTCCGATCGATTCGACCGGAGCATCCGGTCGTCCCGAGTTTTGCCCAGTGAAGGGGTAACGGCTAGTTTAGCCCATGGGGCTATAAATAGAAGTGTGTCTTGACCATGGCTGGTGCTGAGCACCTCGGGGGACTTTGTGTCCATGCTTGTGAGTGCTTAGGAGCCCTCCATCTCACATATGTTTGATAGTGATCATCCAATTGTGTGAGAGAGCGATTCTAGTACGATTACATCGTGAGGTTGCATCGAGTGGCACTAGGTAATCGAGTTGCAAGCCGGTGATGCTTGTTACTCTTAGAGGTTGCCACCTCTTAGACGGCTTGGTGGTGGTCTCTATTGAAGCCCGTAAGAAGCTTGTGCGGTGCTCCGGAGAAAAGCTTTGTGAGGGGCATTGTGCTCGCCTCGCGGGAGCCACGAAGAGTAGCTCTAGTTGAGTGTGTCATTGAGCTACCCTCACTTTTGGGGTAGGTTCTTACGGTGCCCGACGTGCGGGCTTGGCGGGTAATGCCAATTAGCCGCCGAACCACCAAGTGAGCGGTCGACACAACGGGGACGTAGCGTGTTGGCAAGCACGTGAACTTCGGGAGAAAATCACCGTGTCAACCTTGTTTTTCCGTTGGTTTGCAATCCCTTTACACAAGCTTGAGTTTACTTTTATATACATTATGCTTGCGTAGTTGCTCTTGTAATTAGTTAGCGTGTGTAGCTCACTAGTTACCTTCTTGCTTGTGTAGCATAGAAGTAGCTCCCTTGCGTGACTAATTTGGTTTGTGTAACCTTGTTAGTCATATTGCTTAGTTTGTGTAGCTAAATATTTGCGCTCTCTAATTTGGCATTGGTTGCCTTATTATTGAACATTGCTAGTGAGCTTAGTTGGCTTTGTGCTTTTGCTTACTAGCATGTGTAGGAGTTCCCTCATTGCTTGAAGTACTAGTGGCATAGGTTTGTATGACCTTGCTTCTAGAATTGGTTAGGTGAGCTCTAGCTAGCCCAGCACCTTTGTTGCTTAATTAGGATCTTAGCGAGGTGCTAGAGAACATAGATAGAGAGGTGTAGTCTTGGCTATACCGATAATTTTAATTCCACACTTGTTTCGGTTAGCCGACGCAATTAAGTTTTAGTAATGACTATTCACCCCCCTCTAGTCGCCATCTCGACCTTACAGCGGCCCATTGTGCTAGTGTTGTTCTAGGCACTATCGTAGTGTGGAGATCCCCAAATTCATAACGACCACAGAACAGATCGAAGAAGAAACTTAACAATCACAGATCGAGAAGGGAAATAGATCGATGAATCAAAGAAAAATACATCAAAGAACACACATCAAAGAACACAGATCAAGAAATCCACAATATTTATCTCATAAATCCACACATCACAGGTTAGGCCGAGGCTACCGACGCCGCCAGGAGGCTAGGGCCGCCGCCGCAAGGGCATCGTCGAGAGGCCGGGGCCTGGGCCGCCGCTAGGAGGCCGGAGCCGCCACCGCTGTGCCGGGGTTGGGGCCTGGGTCGCCGCCATAGTGCCTGGGCTGGGGCTGCCGCTGCCAGCTTCGCGAGCAGGAGGCCGTGCATGCCTCCACGGGCGAGGCCGTGGACACGCCTAAGCGTCTCTGTGTCTGTGTGTGAGAGAAGCAGGGAGGGACGGAGGGTCGGGGGAAGGCTGAGAGTGAGCGCAGCTGCGCAAGAGAGTTGGAGAGCAGAGTTAGTTAGGGTTTCAAGCATATTTTTCTTATATATGGCACTCAGATTATCCAACGGTGCTGGTGCCTCCTAAGGCCATCCAACGGTGACAAATAATCAGGCCGCTATCGTACCGGCCCATTAACCGTGCCGTGCCCGTGCCGGCACTGCAGGCCGAACCTACATGCGGCCCACGCATAGCCCTAGGGCGTGTCCCGTGCTGGCCCAGGCACTGTGGACCCATGCCCGTGCCATGCTAGTGTCGTGCTTTTTGGGGTCGGGCCCGTGTCGGCCCATTGTGCCTGGCCCATTTGGCCTTGTATACTTCTCTCTATGAAATATAAGAAATCTTTTATTCTAATAAAAAACTATCTTTAGTTTGACTTTGACCATGAATTTTGTTCCAACTTGAAATGGTTTTTTGGGTTAGAAAAACTCCCTTCTATTTGAAGTTGGAGGACTCAATTCACCATGCATTAGAGAAGCTCCATCATGGCCGGCTCCTGTTGTGGTGTACTCTGGTGGCCTGCCTCCATATTTCGTTATGAAGTGGTGGCCTCAGGCCTTGCTGCTACTGCTTAACCATTCCTACTAGGCTACTACTCATTTATACACTCGCAGTCATCACACAAAGAAAGAAACCCAAGGTGACAGAGGGGAGCGATGGAGGCGGCGGCGGCGGGCATCGGCAAAGCGGTTCTGAACGGCGTGCTAAGCGGCGCCAAGGCCGCCATCACCGAGGACGCCGCGCTGAGGCAGGCTGTCCAGCGCGATGTGGTTTTCCTGACGGACGAGCTGGCAGCGATGCGCTCCTACCTGAGGGACGCGGACGAGGAGCGGAACCGGCACAAGGTGACACGGAGCCGGGTGAGGCACGTCCGCGACCTTGCCTACGACGTCGACGACTGCCTCCGGGAGCACGCGGTTCACCTGGAGAAGCCGTCGGGGTGGCGCCTCGCTCGCACGGTGCTAGAACGGCACCGTATCGCCGAGGAGATGAAGGGTCTCAGAGCCAGGGCGGAGGACATGAACCACAGGAACTTGCGCTACCACCTTGCTGATGAAGATCTGCCCAGCGCCAACTCCGGCAAGCCTGCATCGATGTCGTCTGCTGCTGAGAATTCAAGAACTCTCGGCCGGAGCCGGACTGGCGTCCAGCAGCAAGTGGATCTGTTTCTTGAATCCGGTCAAGTCGATCTCGTTCCGCTGATATGCAGAAACGACGACCGTGAGCTTCGGGTGATTGCAGTCTGTGGAGCAAGTGGTGATCCTAGGAAGACGTCTGTCGTCAGAAAGGCTTACCATGATCTGAAGAGAAAGGGTCCTGAGAGAGATGATGTCAACAGAGATGACGATGCTTTTGAATCCTGTGCCTGGATAAGGGTTGCACATCCTTTCAACCCATCTGAGTTCCTCCAGTGCATCGTGAGGCAATTCCACATGAATTCTCTTCAGCAAGAAGCAGGGAAGACAGAGCAAGCAACACTTGAGTCTCAGATTCTAAACAATATGAAAACGATTGATGAACATCGTCTGGTTGATGAGTTCATTAAACATGTCAGTCAGAAGAAATATCTGATTGTGCTTAATGAACTGTCTACTATTGAAGATTGGGATTCCATTAAATTCTGCTTCCCAAACAACAAGAAAGGGAGCCGGATCATAGTGTCGACAGACCAAGTTGAGGTTGCAAGTTTATGTGTAGGCCCAGAAAGGTTCGTAGTAGAGGAGCTCAAGCAATCATCAACTGATCAAGTCATCTGTGCTTTCTGCGAGAAGGTAATATCCAAAATCCTAGAACCTTTATTATTCCTATATAGTACATTAAAATCGATTCAAAAGCAACGTTTCGTACGCGTTAATTCGCAACTCCTCTTCAAAAACCGTATTTTTCACACATTCGGACCTGAATAATACATTAATACTTATGTTGTGTTTGGTTTTGGCTACAAGGGACATGACGCATCGATTCTAGTTTTTTAAGATGGGGATGGTTCTATCTCTGGGTTTGGTCGAGGGAATCCTCTGTTCTGGGTTTGATGGGAGAAATATGTAAGGGATCATGGGTCCGTCTACAAAACACTCGATTTTTGTTCTTCACGTCTTCCTCCTCCCGACGTTCCGCTACCGCCCACCGCCCCGCCGCGGTGCGGTAAGGTCTCGCCGGAGCTCCGCAGGCCCTACACCGAGCCCCTTCACCGCCTAGCCGACCTGCCGTCCCCACCGCTGGAACCCTAACTGCCACCATCCCGCCGTCCGCACCGCCTAGCTGACCTGCCTTCCCCAAGCCCCTTCTAAGCTGCTGGAGTTGGGGAAGAAGAGGGGGAGAGGCCGGAGATGGAGAACAATGAGAGGGAGAGAAATCGAGTGTTGAGAGGTAGAGGAACACTCAAGTCTGTTACAGCTTTACCGATAATATAATCACCATTTTCAACTAGATAGACAACCGTCAATGGGGTCTGGAGATGTCAACCTCTTTCGATCCACTTTCTTCTCCCTCTTCCACACCTCCGGCCTCGGCCCCACCCGTTGTTGCACACAGCACCGCCAGGCATGGCCCCTTGTGTCCAGGCTCGCCCGTCTGTCCACTGAGTGGAGCTCGCACACCCATGCGCCAAGGCCAATGCCGAGGCTGCCTGCCCGCATCAAATCAGAACTAGCCCGCCCGCACAGGGCAACATGGGGCTGAGGCCGGGTCCGCCCGTCCACTTGTTGTTGAGGCTGTCCAGCTACGTTGCCTGTCCGTGCCGTTGGCGAGGCCGCCTGCACACCCTGCTATCCGCACCATCGCCAGGCAACACGCCATACATGCAACGTAGGGTATTACGCTATTTAGCGGTCTGAACCTGTCTAAATCGTTCTCTTGCGTTTAACCATCAAGTTCAGTTTACGCCGAAGCCCACAAATCCTCGCTCTAAGTAACCCCGTAGCAAGATTATTGATCATCAGACACCGACAGATAATAGATGGGGTGGTGGAATAATCAAATTTTAGTAAAATAATTTCTCACAAGCATATCACTGAATACCTCGTATGCATGAACAAAACTAACACATATGCTTAAAAGCATCCAACCATAAGTATCCTATCCTTCAAGACCTGATCAGATGTCGGGTTGGATTTGGCTCGATCGAACTAGAAAAAATGGTCGGGGGTCAAAATCTTTGGTTGGGTAAAAAACACACTGGTATTTTTTTTGTTAGGTCGAGCCATGGGGCTAAAATCATGACCCAAACCCAATCCGAGGCACTGGCTGGTCAGGTCGGGTCTTCTTTTGGATTGGTCAGGTCAGGTGGCCCAGGAATAGGTCTACTTTCAACACACGGGTAATTTTGCTAGTGATGTATCATGTATGTCTTAAAATTTTAAAACACTATATATCTACACTTATGCATAGATTTATTTCCTCTGCCCCTCTTTATGTAGCTTACTGTTGAGATTTCAGGATTCTTGTACGGTTAAACAATGAACATCTTTTTTGGAAAAATATAAATATAAATTATTTAAACACATTTCCTAAATTCAGGACATGACTAAAACATACATTGCCACAGAAGCAAATAAGTTTACCTAACCATTATTGCCTGTTTTTGTTTAGGGTACAACGGAGCTTGAGCCTTGCTCAATGATAGCTGCCACTGATAGGAGTAACTCCACTGATGAAAGGATTGTTACACGCACAGAGACGATGGAATATGAATCTCAGTTCATCAGGCGACAGAATGAGATACGAGGTATTATCGACAAGCTAAATTCTAACGGCAATGGCCGAGAACATGAGGTGGTCACTATATGTGGAAAAGATGGCCTTGGGAAAACTAGTCTAGTCAAATCAATCTACCAAAAACAAGAGCTCAGGGCCAATTTTCAAAGACGAGCCTATGTGACGATCAAGCACCCTTTCAATCTTGAGGATATTCTTGATAGCTTAGTTAAGCAACTAGATGATAAGGAAGAAGAACCAGATGATAAGGAAGAAGTATCTGCAAGAAAAGAAAAAGATAAGGAAAGAGGTGGAGACAGAACAAAATTGAGAGTTAAACGGCGACGGTTGGATGACCTTTTAAACAAAGGGAAATACTTGATTGTCCTTGATGATCTATCATCCATTAAAGAATGGGACAGCATTAACCTCCCGAAGACAAATACAGAAGGCCGGATCATAGTCACTACAAGCACAGAGAACATTGCTAAACATAGTTCGAATAAGAAAGATGAAAACATATACAAACTTAAATGTTTGGACAAACGGGACGCTCTTGATCTCTTCAAGGAAACGGTACTGATAATATTTTCATCTTCTGTTTGCTGTATGTCTTGAAACTTACATTTTATGCATGAAATCGATTTGCTTAAATTCATGTGTGCTTGTACCTCACGTGTGGAGAACAGCACACTTGCATATTCTGATTTGCGCACACTGTTATGATCAAGCCTCATTAAAGCAGCACTCATAAGCTTCTTTCCGCTTGAGAATTATTAAGGTGCCTTCAACCACTCCTGTTTTTAATATAGAATGTGTTAGGGAATATTATATTACTGATCTAATCGCAGAGAATTTGTATATCCTACACCAAATTAGGACATTTGATGTGCTAAAGAAGTTAAATTGATTAATACATTTCAGGTATTTCGGGGAATTAAAGATTGGGATGGGAAATTTCCTGATTCTGGCTTGTGTAAAGAGGCAGACTCTATCCTAACGAAGTGCAATGGGTTTCCCCTAGCAATACTCACCATTGGTGGAATCTTGGCAAAACAGCCAAAAACTCTCGTGGAGTGGAAAAAATTGAATGAGTATATTGCTGCTGAGCTAAAGACAAATCCAGAGCTTGATCCTATAAGAACTATCCTTGTGAAATGCTATGACTATTTACCCTATGACCTCAAGTCTTGTTTCTTATATCTGTCCATCTTTCCAGAAGACCACACTATTAGCCGTAGACGCTTGGTGCACCGGTGGACCGCAGAGGGTTACTCAAGTGGTGAGCATGGCAAGTCCGCTAAGGAAATTGCTGACGGATACTTTATGGAGCTCATTGACAGGAAAATGATCAAACCATTCGTGGAATCAATCGATACTACAAAGGGAGTTGACTCTTGCAAATTCAATAATCTCATCCATGAAATGAGTACCTTAAAGTCATCAGAGGAAAATCTTGTTTTCAGACTAGAGGAAGGTTGCTGCATGAACACCCAGGGCAAGATTCGTCACCTATCTGTAAGTGATAACTGGAACGGAGATCGCAGTGAGTTTGAGGACATAGTGCACCCCTCCAGTATTCGGTCATTGACAGTGTTTGGGAAATGGAGGCCATTTTTTATTTCTGAGAAGATGAGGATGCTGAGAGTGTTGGACTTGGAAGGCACATCAGGTCTAAATGATCATCACCTTGAGCACATCGGGAATCTTGTGCACCTAAAATACCTTTCTTTGAGAGGGTGCCGTGATATTTGCTACTTGCCAAATTCTTTGGGTAACATGCATCAACTAGAGACACTGGATGTCAAACATACACACATCATCAAGCTTCCAAAGACCATCACCAAGCTTAGGAAGCTACATTATCTCCGTGCTGGGGGAATTGGATTCTTGGGTGCTAACTCATATGAAGAGGCTGTAGAAGATCTGCCAAAGCTACTACAGAGAAGGCTGTGCCTTCTGAGTATCTTCTCAGTGGCATATTGTGTAGCATGTTGCGCGCCTCAGCTTATGAAGAATGTATGCAACGGCGACCCAAACAGGCGTGATGTGTGCACTGCATGCTGCTGCACTGTGTTCCCTTTCGTAGCAAGGCACCTAGACCTAAGTGGTGTTCTAGTGCCGAGTGGGTTTAACAAACTCACAGCACTGCACACACTGGGTACGGTGAACATCGGGCGTGGCAAGGCCACCCTACAAGACATAAGCAGGCTCACCCGGTTGCGCAAGCTCGGATTGGCTGGCATCAACATGGGTAACAGGAAAGAGTTTTGCTTGGCTCTTTCTGCTCTCAGCAATAATTTGGAGTCCTTGTCTGTGCGATCAGCTGGGAACCCAGGTTTAGTTGGCTGCTTGGAGTTTGATGACATGTACTCAGCTCCAGAAAACCTCAAGAGCCTCAAGTTGTATGGCAATCTGGTCAAATTACCAGCATGGATCGATGGGCTCAAGAATCTAGTGAAATTGACTCTAAAGAGGTCCATGATAGAGCACGCTAATGCCATGCAAATCCTTGGCAAGCTACCAAGCTTGAAAACTCTGCGACTGCTGGAGAATTCTTTCCAGGGTAAAGAGCTCCTTTTTGTTAAGGATGAGAAGGCATTCCCTAACTTGACACGACTGGTGCTGATTCTCCTCAGCAACCTCACGTCGGTCGAGTTTGAACAAGGAGCAACGCCAAATCTTAAGATGCTACAATGTTATGGTTTGCCCAGTAAAAGTAAGGTTTCTGGTCTGAAATATCTCCAAAGTCTCAAGGAATTCATGCTGGACGACGACGCCATGTACGACAAGTCGTTCGTGGAAGGCCTGCGGAAACAACTTGCCGAAAACACGAATAGGCCTATCTTGAAAAGGTACAGCTAATGCACTCCGGTGTTGGTAGGGAACTTCTTTGAGTGAATCATTTTTTTTTGTTTATACTAGAGTCAATGATCAAGCGTATTGTTCCTTCCTATACTAGTCCCACATTATATTTTTGTATCTTGTCTTACTATCTAGATCTAGTAGTAACGGTTGATGTGTTTCATTACTATTATATACACTAGGGAATATGCATGTGAGTTTCAACGAAATTTACATCTGGTGTCATTTATTCTAATACGTTATGGAATTAGACTACAATCCGGCCATGCCTCACTCCAATATTACTCATTGGGCGCCAGCAATGTTCCCTATCTCGTGTCTGTTCTTGATAGTTGTCTGCTCTATTGTACAATTTTTCTATTGTTTATCAGTATCTTTCTCCAGATTAATTGTTTGATACTTGACTATCTTCTTTTTTTACTTGTACTCATATGTGTTGATTTTTACTTGCATAACAGCACAAATATATGAATATTTGTTGGTGTTGTACAGTATCATATAATCCATGTACACACTGTTTACATTGTGTATACGGCTTCACTACCGTTTAGCTTTTATGGAAACGTTGTTTTCATCATGAGACATTCCCTAATTTGAGCAATAGTTAAGCTTGAACTGGGTTAGAAGATATAATTTAGATAGTCATAAGCTCTGGAAACAGCTTATTGATCACAAGTATGATACAAATAGGCCTAATACTTTTTGTAGCTCTACAGTTGGGGCTTCTAATTTCTTTAAGGGTTTCAAGTGGGCTGCTAAAGCTGCACAGATGGGTTTTAGGTGGAAAATTGGTAATGGGGAAAAAGTTAAGTTTTGGGAAGGCAATTGGTTAGGTAATTCAAGTTTGTCCATTCAGTACTGGGATATCTACATTCTCCTTAATGAGAAAACTCAATCAGTCTTCAATCTGTGGTATGGTACAAACCTCAAGTGTACCTTTAGGAGATGTGTTGATGATAGATTAATGAATCTCTGGTTAGAGGTGGTTCAACGGGCCTCAACTATTAGTTTTTCTGATGATGAGGACTCCCTGATTTGGCAATTTACTAGAGATGGTCTTTGTTCTTCTCAATCTTTATACAGAGTTATTAATTTTAGAAGAATTATGCCAGTGCATGTACCTGCTGTTTGGGGGCTGAAAGTCCCTCCTAGAGTTCAGTTTTTCCTATGGTTACTTTCCAAAAACAAAGTTCTTACTAGGGACAACCTGAGTATTAGAAGACATGTAGAAGACAAGTCTTGTCTTTTCTGTTGTGAACCAGAAACGGTAAATCACTTGTTCTTTGAATGATGTGTTATTGCCAAACAAATGTGGAGTCATCTTTCTGAGATTTTCGATAGACACTTAGGAATATATTTCTTTTCAATTGGCCAGTTGTGGATTAGTAATAGAATATTCTTGGTGTGTAATATTTTCTGTGCTGCTGCCCTGTGGGGGCTTTGGAAGCTAAGAAACAATTTATGTTTCCAGGTTTTGAAATGGAGGGATATGAATTACCTGCTGTTGAGAATAGCTACTATGCTTCAAGGGTGGACGCAGAGACATTCTTTTGCTACAAGTCTAAATATGCTGCTGTCGATGGCTACACGGCCAGCAAGGATTGGTGGCTGAATCTGGTGCCAGATGAAGCTGATCGCCTGATGTTCCAGAGAGCACATCGCTGGGAAGAAGGAACCCCAAAAGAGCTGGAACCTTTCCTATCCAAAGATGTGGATGAAGCTTGGCGGTTGTAGAGTTGCTTTTTGGGTTGTTAACCCCCCTACGTGGGTGTTCTGAGTTGGTCTTAGTGATTCTGGAGTATTTTCCTTATGCTTGAGTGGTGACTTTCTGTGCTGTAAGCACATTTATGGTCCTTGTTAATGCAATGGCCGGTGCTCCACCCTTAAACTCTAAAAAAAAAAAGATAGGGTACTGAGGGACTACAGGTCAATCAAACAAGATCACAGATTTACTGCTTTCCTATTCCCCTTTTAGAGCAAGGTTAACAATTTTAGACGGCTAAAGGATGTATCCCAGTTCCATGTCATATAGAGCTAACTCATATTATAGGTTGGCTGCATTAAAAATTAATATTTAATGCTTACGTGTGCATATCATTTGCTATTGTACACATCTTTGTGGCCATCGATCTAACCGCACAACACAATTCATAATAATTAGATTAGATAACATGATCAAGCATGCTATACCAGATAGTAGATATGCTCGTCCATCCTATTTCATCAAACAACATAATGAGACCAACATGTGTGTTCTTTACAAAACTAAGCAATCCGCTGTGTGGGTGAGATTCGAGTCCCCTGCTCAACCAATAGTAGATGGTGAAATAGACGATGTAAGACAAGCGGTTCAAATTCAAATCCTCAATAAGGATAAAATAAAATCTAAGTCCTGTCATTGGGGGACATCCATTCGTACCATTTAACAGAGGGTACACAAAATTAATCAAGAAAAACACAATTGAAGCAGTTACTTTTTGGGCACGCTAGCACACACGGATTGTCTCTGACAAATAAATGGTCGCAGCCATCCATGATCTCAGCATACAATAGTTTATTTCAGTTTCGATCAAAGCAATGAAGAAATACTGGGCAACCATATCGGTCAAAAATAAAAACGCCAATTCACCATCACGTCAGTAATTGAAAATCTTCAGAGTTGAGACAGCCGCTAGCGAATTAGCAAACAAGCAAAATAGAAATCGTATGGCGCAGAGGCCGCCATGGACTGTTGAGGTGGTCGTTCGGGAACCAAACACCGGATCCATATGGGGAAGGGAAGGTGAAGGCCGACGGTAGAACTAGATCTCGATAACAGACCGAGCCACCGTCGGACAGACCACCAGAGGCGCAAGCGCACATGACCTTTTAGTTCCAGGGCGATAGTTTTTGCATGAAGGCTTCGGGAGGTTGAGATTTGAGGCGATTTGATGGCTGGGGGTATGGATTTGGCTGGCAAACATGTTTTTTTTTTTTGCCTCTTTATAGGATTGTTCTAACGTAGCTAAAAAGCTACCCGACTATAAACTTATCGATAATGATATCTTTATGAGAAACAGAAAAACAAATCCCCCACTCGTTCATCCTTATCCCGACGCTCGACGTAGCAGTGTGGCGGCTCATTCGTCCACGCTCCTGCCCCCACCGCGCGGTTGTCGGCTCCTGCACCGTGCACCATCGCCCCGCTGGCTCTAACCTCGACAGCCGGAATCGACCTGCCCAGCATTCCCCTCCCCTATGTTGCATATTAATGTTTCAAGTGTTTCAGGCGTTTCAAACGTATGTTGCAATTGTTTTATCTTGATGTTGCAAAAGTAGATCGAGAGATGTTGCACATGTTGTATATGTTGCAAGTGTTTCATAACCATGTTGCAAGCATTTATTCAAAATGTTTCATCTGTTTCCACACGTATGTTACAATCATTTTTTATCTAGATCTTGCATATGTTGCAACAATATTTTCCAAATGGTTTCGGTTGCTTCAGTCTTATGTTGCAGTAGTGGATTCATGTTGCAAGTTGCAAGTGTTTTTTTATGTTTCATGCACTTCACATGCGTGTTGCAAGAGCATGTTCCAAATATTTCATCTGTTTCTAGTTCTATGTTGCACTCATGTTGTAAGTGTTTTATGTTGCGAGCCGGGAACCGGCGGACGGAGATGCTGGGGGCCGACGGACCGGGCCGGCGGAGAGGAGGGCACGCGTCGCCCGCACGAAGAGTCAAAGAGAGAGAGAGAGGTTGTCAGGGGAAAGACAGGCAGGTGCAGAGACAGGGATGAAGTGCACTATGGCCGAGGCAAAAGTGGACAGAAGCGGGCTACACGGGCGTCGGACGCTAGCCACACCCAACTTATTATACCTGCCCTTACCGTCTTACCTAGATTCATTGTCATTTTACATTCCTACTGCTCCGGTCTTTCTTTTGAATCGAATAAAGGTAAAATAGCACACCATGCCTGTATATCTTATTGACGCAGCAAGGATCACTGGGTACTAAATCGCACGGGCCGTGCAACACAGTAGCCAACAGCGAGTCCACAACTTATCCTGTTTCTAGAACCGACCTAGCCCTTTTCAGCAAGGAACACCGTGCCGGGAAGATCCGTCACGGATTCTAGTAGTGGTCATGTCATGTGCCGATGCTGCTGTTCGGCTGGCCAGACAAAGGTGGTCATGCAGTGAAACACAATACGTATTAGCTACTAGCCTACTACTAACACCATCCTAAGCATGATTCGAAAAAAAAAACACCATCCTAAGCAAATCTAAAACTAGCATGTTGGGAAACTAAGGGTCTGTTTGGTTGGGCTGTGGTTGTGAGAAAAGCTGCTGTGGACTGTGAGTTGTGAGAAAAGCTGCTATGAGCTGTGAGAAAGCTGAAAGCCGTTTGACTAGAATGGCTGTGAAGCTGTAGGTTTGGTAAGAAATGTCTGTAATGCCCCTGAACTGCTAGGAGAATGCTGACATTCAAATTTATTGTAAAACATTGTTTTTGTTCACTAATTCGCATGCAAATTATCATTTTAGAAAGGGTAAATTAATTTTCTTAAAGATTTTCATTCACCATTAACATATGGTCCGCATAAATGAAATTATGGAATATTAGAAAAGACATATGGTTCACATAATGATGGCCTTCTTCAACATAACTATCTCTCTCGCACTAACCAAAGCATCGGCTATCCTACTGCGAATGGTATTCATGGTGTCCTCGTTCTCTCCATCTTGATTGTCATCTTCTTGTGTGTCTGTCGTGGCACTGTGTTGTAGCAGGTACTCCTCATCACCATCACATCTATCGAACAACTTGTCTTCCAAATTGGTGTCACGAATAAAATTATGCAATGCCATATAAGCTAGAATTATATGCTTCTGAGTTCGAGTAGGAAAACTTGGAATGCCCTTCAAGACCCCGAAAGCCCGCTCAATGACATTTCGAAGAGATGAATGCAAGAAATTGAACACCTCGTTCTTCCCTTGAGGAGCACGTCCATTACGAAGTCGAAACTCTAGTATATGGTATGTGCTTCCTTTAAAAGGAGCAAGATATCCTATTCGGTTTGGATAACCAGAGTCCACGAGATAATATTTACCTATAAAACCAAATCAGCAAAGCCAAATAACAATAGAAATATTGACAACCAGTAACGAAACATGCATACCTTGAGGAGGCTAAGGAAATGAAGGAAAATTTGCTAACGCATGGTTCAGGATGCGTGTGTCATGTGCAGAACCTGGCCAACCAGCAACCGTAAAGATAAACCTCATGTCAAAATCACAATCAGCTAGCACATTCTGAGATGTATAGCCATGTCGACATGTGTAGTTGACCACTTCCTCTGTTGGCACTGCTACTGGAACATGTGAACCGTCAATAGCTCCAATAGCTCCTTTGAAATAAGGCCAGAAACGTTCCTCCTTGACCTTATCATGCTCAGTACAGAAAGTAGGATCTCTTGGCTTGATATTGTCTTTTGCTAACTTGCGCAGACAATTCAGTACTTCATGAAATTTAGTGTGAACTGTCCAGAGTGATCGGATAAAACGATTTTCAGCTTATAAAAATGATTCGGGTCCTCCAATGATCCACAAGAACATTGCCAATGACTCCATGATGATACATTATTAGTTGATGTTAAGCCGTAGTTCGAGATTAGCAAGTCATGCAGTGCCATGAAAACATCAGTGCTCATTCGAAACATCTTATAGAAGTACCTCGGATGACCCATGCATCTCATAACCCATTGAAGTCCAGTTTCTGGTGTTTCCCTATACTTTCCTTTGTGCAAATACCGCTCAGTGTATTGGTAACTCATTTCACCAATAATGGCAGCCTGTTGCGACAGTTCTGCAAGAAGCAGTAGTCCCTTTTGTCCATTTTTTGCCAAATCATCCATGTTGCCATCCATCTACATAAGATAGGAATCAAAACTCAGGAAAAAATTGACAGCAATCAAAACACGTACAACAATAGCAATGGAAGCAATCAAAATATTGACAGATCAAACATGGAAGCAATAACTCAGGATAATATTGTTTCAGAGTACAGGCAACATTATTTCAAATGGTTCGAAACATGGAAGCAAATAAATGGTTCTCACTTATGGCTGTATGCATTAGAGCTGTTTTCTCTTGCACTCCACAATCTTTAACCATCTTCATGGCCTCTGCAATGCTAGGGACTTGGCTGGTTGGAGGTGCAGATGATGCTTCAACACTTGTGGGGATCTTCTCTGCTGTAGTTTCTATCTTCAAACATGTGTTCTTGTACATGCGAAAGAATGGGCTCTTCTCATCCTTTTTGTCAGTAGTGGTAGAGGACTCCTTTTGTTTCTTTTTTCCTGGTTTCGATTTTTTCAAAGCAGCCAACTTGACATCATCATTATCTGGAGGTTTTTGTATCTCACCCACATCCTCATCACTTGGGTAATCGGAGGAAATATCTCCTAGACAGGATGCACTTGCCCCGCTAACATGTATCTTATCAAACAACATATGAAGATCATCAAGGTGCTTCGGCCCTTGTTTTCTAAACCTAACATGATTGCATTTGATACCTTTATCGGGATTGTTGCTGTAACAGAACCGACCAATTATATGAAATTAAGTAAGAAAATCATCCGCTAGAGCAGACGATTTAGCAAACTTAAGCCCGTATAACCCGGTAGTCCGTGAAATC